>NC_091168.1:16510876-16645876 GCF_040958095.1 Procambarus clarkii
CAGGGGTAACTGGTAGGGCGCTCCAGTGGATAAGGGAGCTTCCTATTGGTTCCTAAGCAATAGGAAGCAGAGTTTTAGTGAGGGGGTGAGACCTGAGATTGGCGTGAAGTCACAAGTGGAGTCCCACAGGGCTCTGTACTCGGATCTATCTTGTTTCTGATATCCGTAAATGATCTCCCAGAGGGTATAGGCTCATTCCTCTCAATGTTTGCTGGTGATGTAAAAAATATGAGAAGGATTAGGACAAAGAAGTACAGCATGAGGCTTGAAGACCTGGACAAAATGAAAGAATGGTCTAACAAATGGTTGTTAGTTAAACCCAAGCAAATGTAATGTAATGGGGATAGGTGTAGGGAACAGGAGGCCAGATACAAGGTATGATTTGCGAGATGAAATTCTTCTAGAATCAGAGTGAGTGTCCAGGTGGTTGATATCACGCCAGACCTGTCCCCTGAAGCCCACATCAAGAGGATAAAATCAGCGGCATTTGCCAGGTTGGCCAACATGAGAACGGCCTTTAGAAACTTGTGTAAGGAATCATTCAGAACCTTGCATACCATGTATGTCAGACCAATCCTGGAGTATGCAGATCCAGCATGGAGTCCACATCTCTAAAAGCATAAAACTAAATTGGAGAAGGTTCAGATGTTTGCCACCAGACTAGTGCTCGAATTGAGGGTCATGAGCTATGAGGAGAGACTTCGGGAATTAAACCTCACGTCGCTGGAAGACAGAAGAGTTAGGGGGGGGGGGAGACATGATTACCACATAAGATTCTCAAAGGAATTGGCAGGGTAGACAAAGACAGTTTATTTAACACAAGGGGCACACGCACTAGGGGACACAGGTGGAAATTGAGTGCCCAAATGAGCCAAAAAGACATTAAAAAGAATTTTGTTAGTATCAAAGTTGTTAATAAATGGAATGAACAAAGAAGTGATGTAGTGGAGGCATACTCCATACACAGTTTCAAGTGTAGATATGATAGAGCCAATAAGGTCAGGAACCTGTACACCAGTTGATTGACAGTCGAGAGGCTGGACAAAAGAGCCAGAGCTCAACCCCCGCAAGCACAAATAGGTGAGTACACCCACCGATCCCCCCCCTCCCTACCTTAGTCTCCGTGAGAGGGGAAACTTGTGTGTTGTACGGCCGACAGTGCCCCCCCCCCCCCCGCGCCGTGGGCCCTCAGGCAGACGATAACCTTGCCACTTCCCTTGGTGGCTTAGCGCTCCGGTTATTTATACTCACATTGATTTGTTTTTTGGTGTAGTTTACCTGCCTTTAAGAAACGCAGTAAATTAAAGGCGAGTGTAAACTTGTGGTGAAGGATGGGGAGGCGACGGGCCTCTGGTGTGGTCCTCGCTCCCATAACCACGTACACACAACACCATAATGGTCGGCCGCTTCTTACATGGACTTTCTGCAAGTTAGACAACTCTTGACTCCTTTTACTCCAACCAGCACTCTGGGGAGGGTTTCCCTGGCACTAGGGGGCTGGGGGGGTTCCTGGCATTTGATGTGGGGGTGGTGGGGGTCCCTGGCACCAGTTATCTTGGCACCACCAAGATACTATAGGTAATTTCCCCGGTACACACCTGCTCTGGCAAGCTGTCACGCCGGCTCACTTCCCGCCCCTCGCCATACACTGCCAGGTTATTTTTGCTTGAAAGCCTCGCTGTACTTGGGAGCGGGTTCCCTCAAAACAGTTTTGACATAATTCTTGTAGTGATGATGGGAAGGACGGAGGCCGCCCGCCCGCCTGGATGAGTGGTACACAGTCCTCACCACACTCCCAGGGACCACGAGTTGAGCTTCAGCTTAGGTAGCTGGTATTTGAATACCATCAAATAGCTTGGTATTTGAATTCTTGTCGGTATATGTCGTCTGCTACAGTTTCTTTACCTAGTTTAGTTTGTTGACTGCTCCCTCGCATGCTCCGGAGACCCGGTCATTGTTCACACTTAAGGTTCACGAGTATTTTGTCACTGTTGTATCACCTGGGTGTTATCTTCCAGCGAGTGAAGGTCAAGGGGCTTTAACTTTCCTGATAACCTCGCCTCAAAGTTTTGGGACAAGTGGCCAGACCTCCGGACTTTATCCAATTTTATCTTGTATTTTGACTCGATATTATTATTGCTGATGCCTCATTTTTCCAGAAATGGTCTTGAAATGTGTGCTATTCAGAATCTTGAGTGGCCTTTAGATTTCTAAACTCAGTCGTTGTACTGCCTAACCATGCAGTGGCAACTGATGTGTTCCGGTTAATGTATTCCTCGAGAGATTGGTTCGGTGTGATGCCTTCACCCAAATCTTTATTTGTTGAATTCGAGGATCCTCCCCCCAGGAGATTAGTCAGTCTACGCGACCATCTTCACTCGTGTTCGGTGTTACTCTGGCAGCCGCTCCTGACACAGTGCTCGTACTTTGTAAAGGTCTTGTGGCTTCACGTTGCCTTCCAGTTTTTGTATTTGTAATTGGTGCATCTGCATTGATCATTGGTAAACAAAAATATTAACCCCATAAACGAGGTCTTTGACATGAGTGTGGCATAGGCCAGATCTTGGGTGTGATCTCTGCAAGGGACCCCACTGGTAATGTCCCATATCTTCCTCCACTTGTCCTCCTCTTTTGTCTTCTATCGCTTTGGTTCTCTCTAACATCCACTGTAGCACCTCCAGCTGGCTTCTCAAGCTCTCATACTAGTCGCATGTAGGTTGTAAAGACCTCACAATGACAATAAATATTGCCGTAACAAAAGTAGACTTAAAGATAAAATTAGACATAATCTTGCAAGAAGTGCGGGACCAACTGGGTTTTGGTGGATATGTGGGCCTTAGGGCCGCTCCAAGCAACAGCCTGGTTACCTTGAGGTTACCTTGAGGTGCTTCCGGGGCTTAGCGTCCCCGCGGCTCGGTCGTCGACCAGGCCTCCTGGTTGCCGGACTGATCAACCAGGCTGTTGGACGCGGCTGCTCGCAGCCTGACGTATGAGTCACAGCCTGGTTGATCAGGTATCCTTTGGAGGTGCTTATCCAGTTCTCTCTTGAACACTGTGAGGGGTCGGCCAGTTATGCCCCTTATGTGTAGTGGAAGCGTGTTGAACAGTCTCGGGCCTCTGATGTTGATAGTTCTCTCTCAGAGTACCAGTTGCACCTCTGTTTTTCAACGGGGGTATTCTGCACATCCTGCCATGTCTTCTGGTCTCATGTGGTGTTATTTCTGTGTGCAGGTTTGGGACCAGCCCCTCTAATATTTTCCACGTGTAAATTATTATGTACCTCTCCCGCCTGCGCTCAAGAGAGAACAGTTTTAGACTCTTTAGTTGGTCCCAATAGTTTAGATGTTTTACTGAGTGGATTCTAGCAGTAAAGGATCTCTGCACGCTCTCCAGGTCAGCAATTTCTCCAGCTTTGAAAGGTGCTGTCATTGTGCAGCAGTACTCCACTCTAGAGAGCACAAGCGTTTTGAAAAGTATCATCATCGGTATAGCATCTCTAGTGTGAAAAGTTCTTGTTATCCAACCTGTCATTTTTCTTGCAGTTGTGACGGCTACTTTATTGTGTTCTTTAAAGGTAAGGTCTTCCGACATGAGTACACCCAGATCCTTTACATTGCCTTTTCGTTCTATGTTATGATTTGCCTGAGTTTTGTACGTGGTTTACGTTTTTATATTTTCATTTTTTCCATAGCGCATGAGCTGGAACTTATCTTCGTTTAACACCATATTATTTTCTGTAGCCCATAGAAAGACCTGATCTACATCTGACTGGAGGTTCGCCGTGTCCTCTATGTTGCCTACTCTCATGAAGATCCTAGTGTCATCTGCAAAGGATGATACAGTGCTATAGGTTGTGTTCTTGTCTATGTCCGAAATGAGGATGAGAAAAAGTACTGGAGCAAGCACAGTACCCTGGGGGACTGAGCTCTTCACGGTTGATGGTGGACCAAGTTATCTTAAGTCTGGCCTCAGGGCGGGCTTGGGGAGTAAACAACTCCCAGAACCTACTCCAAGTGTACACCTGGTATGTCTCCAAGTTTAATATATTGAGACTACGTTGGCTTTTTCAGTGAGCTTTCAATTTTTCCAGTGACTAGTTGCATGGGCTTATCATTGTGATTATCCATCTGTGGGCTGTTGAGCCTTCTCTTCTGAACCCATAGTAACTTGTTTAGCAAACCTTCTTTTGATCACCTCCCCTCATCTTGTTCACACCTCTCAAGATTACTTTATTTTCAGACGACCTTATCAGTGTGTGTAGAGTAGAGAAGGTGTCAAGACGTAGTATCTTGCATACTCCAGTAATACTTCACTCTCCACTGACCTGTTAACTTTACCTTAAAAATAAAAACTCGACCGTTTAACTCAGACTAACACGTGTTCCTGGACCGACTTCTCTTCCTCCACTTGTTACCCTTCCTCTGGCTGCCGCTTCATCCACCACTCTGTCGTTTTAGTCCTTGTATGACTTTCATGCCTTTGTCCATTTGTATCTTATTTATATCCAGATCCTGTTGAAGAACTATTTCCATGTGCTCCAGTCCCGTGTCGCTTGCATTTATTCGCTTGTTTTCCCGAGTTTCTTCCTGCCAGCCTTGACCATTCCCAGGAGCACCGTGCTTACCCGGCCTCCCTGGCTCCCTGGCAGCGAGCGGGTCACTGCTAGTGTGTCCTGGCCAGGGCCTGGCTACACCCCACGCTACATCATGGGTATTACTGTAAACTCCTCCAACAATGTTGGAATACAGACATTTATAGTGTAGCACATCAAATTGTATGTGCGATAACTGGGTGACAGTTCTTACGAGGCTCAAACACTGCACCAATAATGTAATGCTAAAATTATTTTATTTTATAATGAGCCCTCGATTGTATCTGGGTAGTCCATGGATGGGGTTCTGGGAGTAGTTCTACTCACCCAAGCCTGGACCGGAGCCAGGCTTGACTTCTGGCAACTTGGTCCAACAGGCTGTTGCTTGGAGCGGCCCGCAGACCCACCACAGCCCGATTGGTCCGGTACTTCTTAAAAAAAACTATCTAGTTTTCTCTTGAAGATGTCCACGGTTGTTCCGGCAATATTTCCGGCAATAATACTCGCTGGGAGGATGTTGAACAACCGCGGACCTCTGATGTTTATACAGTGTTCTCTGATTGTGCCTATGGCACCTCTGCTCTTCACTAGTTCTATTCTGCATTTTCTTCTATATCGTTCACTCCAGTACGTTGTTATTTTACTGTGTAGATTAGGGACCTGGACCTCCAGTATTTTCCATGTGTATATTATTTGATATCTCTCTCCTCTCCTTTCTTTTGAGTACATTTGGAGAGCTTTGATACGATCTCAATAATTTAGGTGCTTTATTGCGTCTATGTATGTCGTATATGTTCTCTGTATTCCCTCTATTTTGGCAATCTCTCCTGCTGTGAATGGGGGAAGTACCGAGTACTTGAGTACTGAGCAGTACTCAAGCCGGGATAGCACAAGTTATTTGAATAGTACAACCATTGTGATGGGAACCATGAATTTGAAGGTTCTCGTAATCCATCCTATCATTTTTCTGGCTGACGCAATATTTGCTTGGTTATGCTCCCTAAACGTTAGGTCGTCAGACATCATTATTCCCAAATCCTTTACATGCAGCTTTCCTACTATGAGCAGATTTGATTTTGTTTTGTACCCTGTATGTCGTTTAAGGTCCTCATTTTTACCGTACCTGAGAACATGGACACCTTTTTACCGAAAATCTGAGTATTTATCACCGTGTTAAACATTGTTATTTTCTGCTGCCCAGTTGAACATTTTATTAATATCTGCTTGTAGTTTTTCAATGTCTTCAGCAGAGGTAATTTTCATGCTGATTTTTGTGTCATGCAAAAGATGATACGAAGCTGTGACTTGTATTTTTGTCTATATCTGATATGAGAATAAGGAAAAGCAGCGGTGCAAGGAATGTTCCTTGAGGTACTGAACTTTTAACATCGCTTGGACTTGATTTTATATGGTTGACTGTTACTCTGTGTTCTGTTCGACAGAAAATTTAGTATCTAGCGTCCTTCTTTACCAGCGTTTCCCATTGGTCTCATTTTGTGTGCTATCACTCCATGGTCACATTTATCAAATGCCTTTGCGAAGTTCGTGTATTCCACATATGCATTGTTTTTCAACGAATGCCTCAGTGATTTTGTCGTAGTGGTCAAGTATCTGTGAGAGGCATGATCTTCCTGCTCTAAATCCATGTTGTCCTGGGTTGTGGAGGTCATTGGTCTCCATGAAACTAGTGACCTGACTCCTGATCACTCTCAAATACTTTTATTATGTGGGACGTTAGTGTAACTGGTTTATAATTCTTAGCCAATGCTTTACTCCCTTCCATGTGTAAAGGAACTATGTATGCTGATTTAAGCGCATCTGGTATCTCCCCCGTGTCCAAGCTCTTCCTCCACACGATATTGATTGCCTGTGCTACTGGCACTTTGCATTTCGTTATAAATATTGAATTCCATGAGTCTGGACCCGGAGCTGGGTACATGGGCATGTTTTCAATTTCTCTTTAAAATCTGCCACGCTCGTGTTGATATCAGTTATATTTACAGTGGTTTGGATATCACGCAGCCCAAAGTTGTCCGGATCTTCCACTTTCATGCTGTTTATTCGGGTGCATGTCATGTCCTCGTATTGCTTTTTTAGGATTTCACTAATTCTTTGGTCGTCCTGTGTGTCTTGAACCTTCACTTGTACGAACAGGTTCGAATACTAACTGGTTTTTGCTTTTGATTTCGCATATGTGAAGAAATGTATATTTTTTATCTTGTATTGCTTTCAGTTTTAGTTGCATTTCTTCAATCTGATACGAATGCTTGTCTCTGCTCAATTTCTTCAATCTTTGTTTAAATTATTCCTTCTTTTTAAGGATAATCGTGTCTGCTTAAGCATTTCCGTTATTTTTTCCTTTTGTAGTGTCGTTAGGGACACTACCGTCTTTCAACGTTGGATCTCTTTATGGCTTTCCTCAAATGAACATGTTTCAGATAGACTTTATATGCTTCCGAAGTCAGTTTTTTTCTCTTCCTTGTTTGAGATTTTTATTTGAACAATTTCCCATTGAATGTTTGTAAGTTTACTGTTTATTTTGTCTGTCTATCCTTTTATTATTAAAATTGTATTTACTGATAACCCCTCTCGCTTGAATGACGTCTATTATAAGGATTTAGGTCTATTATGAGTATTGATGTTACTTTACACTTAAATGAGCTTGTGATCTGAGTATCTGAGATCGTAATGTCCCTGATTGTCTTAATTGTTTATGAAGACTAGATCTAGAATATTTTCGTTCCTAGTTGACTCTCGTGTCTGTTGGTTGAGTGAAAATTTGTCATTGATTCTAAGTAGTTCTCTAATCGGTGGTTGGTTATGTCAGTTAGATTTCCTGGTATAATATTATTATTTACTGTTCTCCATCTTAGACTAGTCAGGTTATATGACTAGGCCTTGTATGAGTATTGTAAATTAAATAATGTAAAATGTGTATACAATATGGATTTGAGTGTCTCGTGTGTGAGGTAGAGTGGACATGTAATAGAGGAGGACTGGGATAGCCTAAGCTTCTCTATCCTTGTGGGATGTATTTGTATCATCTCAAAAGACTTACTTGAACGTGAACTGACGTGTACTATGGGGCCCTTTGCATCATAACCTTATCTAATATAGCGGTGACGACCAGACCACACACCACAAGATGAAGACGTTTAGGTCCGTCCTGGACCATTATCAAGTCCAGTGTGACGGGAGGGAGGGAGGCACTAAGGCAAGAGTGAGGTCGTCATGTCTTCATCTTCTGGTGAGTTGTGGTCATCATATCTTCTGCCACGTTGTGACTCATCATCTGCCACGTTGTGACTCGTCTTCTGCCACGTTGTGACTCATCATCTGCCACGTTGTGACTCATCTTCTGCCACGTTGTGACTCATCTTCTGCCACGTTGTGACTCATCATCTGCCACGTTGTGACTCATCATCTGCCACGTTGTGACTCATCATCTGCCACGTTGTGACTCATCATCTGCCACGTTGTGACTCATCATCTGCCACGTTGTGACTCATCATCTGCCACGTTGTGACTCATCTTCTGCCACGTTGTGACTCATCTTCTGCCACGTTGTGACTCATCTTCTGCCACGTTGTGACTCATCTTCTGCCACGTTGTGACTCATCTTCTGCCACGTTGTGACTCATCTTCTGCCACGTTGTGACTCATCTTCTGCCACGTTGTGACTCATCTTCTGCATAATATAGCGTTACTTCAAATGTTAACTAATAAATAACAACCCTTAGAATACAGAGTGACAGTCACAATACAACAACATATAACCCGAGCCACACACGAGAGGAGAGTGAAGTCTGCGGCCGTCTTGGGCCCTCAGTGAGTAGAGATTAGGGAGCTGCCTTTACCTCTGTATTCTTACCGCTTCTCCTCCCTCCTCCCTCACTCTCACGGGCTATTCATGCCCGTGCCGCCACTCTAATGGCTTGATCTTCATTAATCTCTCTCAGTCGCCACTTGATGACGGTCCACGACGTCGTCCCGCAAATTTATTTCTATTACAATTTACAATATAATATTTTCAGATAGGCATGTTGTGAAGGCTAGTCTACTTGGCAGTGAATTAATCGCGATTGTCTCCTCCCTGATCCCCAGCCCAGCCTCTAGTGGTGATAGTACTTACACCAACTATTTGGTTAAACGTACAAAGCTGGACTCTTGGATCCCAAGAGTTTTTATTTTAGAATGATTGAATTAGCCAGAATTTGCCAATGCAGGCTACTGAACATATGGCCCTGTATGACTAACCATCCTACGAGATGGGGACTTTTAGTATCACTGTTACCTTATTCACTCTTGTGTTGATGATATCCTCATAATGCACCCAGAGTCTGCCAGTGCAGACTGCTTATCACATACCTCTGTATGGCTAACCATCCTGTGTGATGGGGATCGTTTAGCATCACGTAGCTAGCTTTTTGACACTGTACTTCCCCTTCATATAGTCTAGGGTAGCTGCACAAATGCAGATGTACCTAATGTATTAATAACAAAAAAAAAATTAGCCCAAATGGCACTAAAAATGGAAAAGAGCCTAACCTCGCCTGTCCCAGCAATCCTAGGCGGAATATGTTGTTAGACCTAACATATTACATATATGTGCGACACTAGGGCCTAGGATTTGTTCTTCCTGTCCTCTGCTCAATTAGTAACAAAACGTGAACATTGTTGGCGGCAACAGTTCCTTTTTGTACGTTCGAGCAATACTTGCTATAAGTACTGTCATTATTGGATGACAGGTTGGCTACCCACACCTGTGCACCCGCGTAAGTCTGCTTTTTGTCCTATTCATATTGTAAACTAATATGTTTAATGTCAATAAGCTCTCCTAGGCCTTCTTTGAGTGCCTGTCGCAGGCGAGAACTTGCCCGTCTTAGACCTAACGTAGCATTTCCTAGCTTCCATTTGATTGGTTTACCTGCGGGTTTACAACTTGGGTATTGTAGAGTAACATACTGGTGCCCCGGATCCCAGGGGTGCCCCGGGTCCCCCGGGTGCCCCGGATCCCACGGGTGCCCCGGGTGCCCCGGATCCCAGGGGTGCCCCGGGTGCCCCGGATCCCAGGGGTACCCCGGGTGCCCCGGATCCCACGGGTGCCCCGGGTGCCCCGGATCCCAGGGGTGCCCCGGGTGCCCCGGATCCCACGGGTGCCCCGGGTGCCCCGGATCCCACGGGTGCCCCGGGTGCCCCGGATCCCACGGGTGCCCCGGATCCCACGGGTGCCCCGGGTGCCCCGGATCCCACGGGTGCCCCGGGTGCCCCGGATCCCACGGGTGCCCCGGGTGCCCCGGATCCCACGGGTGCCCCGGGTGCCCCGGATCCCACGGGTGCCCCGGGTGCCCCGGATCCCACGGGTGCCCCGGGTGCCCCGGATCCCACGGGTGCCCCGGATCCCACGGGTGCCCCGGGTGCCCCGGATCCCACGGGTGCCCCGGATCCCACGGGTGCCATCATTCTGGAGTGTGGGTTAATAATAATTATTTCTGTACCTGAGAGTAATATTGTCGGCGCCCTCTTATTTTCTTCTAGTTAGGAAAGGGTATGTGGTCCATAAATGTGGTCCGTAGGGCCACGTACTCCCCCTTTTGGGCCCTAGGGCTCCCACCCCGCACCGTGTGGCTGTAGGGCCACCACTGGTGGGACGATAACTTCACTTTTTTTTGTGTGTGTGTCTGTGGGGGGGGGGGGGTTGTGTGAAGATCGTGGGACGAACTTCGTTCGTGGGTAGTCTCTCTTGCAGGACTACCTGTGCTTGCAATGTCACCAGTTGCAATATCCTTGATAGCTCCTTGGGAGCCGAGCGGAGAGCACACTGGACTTGTGATCCTGTGGTCCCGGGTTCGATCCCGGGCGCCGGCGAGAAACACTGGGCAGAGTTTCTTTCACCCTATGCCCCTGTTACCTAGCAGTAAAATAGGTACCTTGGTGCTAGTCAGCTGTCACGGGCTGCTTCCTGAGGGTGGAGGCCTGGTCGAGGATTGGGCCGCGGGGACACTAAAAGCCCCGAAATCATCTCAAGATAACCAACCTCAAGATAGCTCAGAGGCTAACGTTCGAATCCAACAGTTAGAGCACCACGCATAGCTCCAGCGTGTTGCCTCGTTGTGAGGTGTTTGTTTCCTGTGGAGGTGCAACACCTGCAACACCTGCAACACCTGCAGGCCTCCAAGTGAACTCCGCCGCATTATTGACCGTGTCCGACTCAACCTGAATTTAGGCAGGGAACTAGTCTTGGTTCACATTATATTGATTAATTATGGCGGTAGCATGACTGTGGTCCCAGACGGGGAGGACAGTTACGTACGAGCGGGAAGGGTTGACAGTTATGGTCATGAGTAAGTAAAGTACCGAGTGATTACGGCTTAATTCTGCGTACATGGCTTGGTGTTTGTTGACGAAGCGTCAAACGCACAACTAATCACTGGTATGTAACTCGACCCACAGAACGGTACTTGACCCTCTGGCGAGCCCCTGGCAGGCCCCTGGTGGGCCCCTGGCGGGCCCCTGGCGGGCCCCCTGGTTTAACACTGGTATTATATGGCTTCCTGTTCTCTGCCACAGTTATCAGGGATTGCAGGAACGCCAGTGTGGACACTCTGGGCATGTCTGTTCGTGCATTTATCTCCTGCACGTGGTCTAGTGTCACCGAGCGTCCGCTCTACTCGCTGGCACTCCCCACACTCGTCACTCACCACACTCGTCACTCACCACACTCGTCACTCACCACACTCGTCACTCACCACACTCGTCACTCACCACACTCGTCACTCACCACACTCGTCACTCACCACACTCGTCACTCACCACACTCGTCACTCACCACACTCGTCACTCCCCACACTCGTCACTCCCCACACTCGTCACTCACCACACTCGTCACTCACAGCTCGACACAACATGTTTGAGGTCAGAACATCTGTCTCTCAGACTCCACCTCCACCAGTTCCAGGTACTTGCTGACGAGTTAAACTGGGCTGCTTCATGGGCAGCCACAGACGCGAGACAATAAGTTTCCACAGCATGAAGCAGTACGCACCTACACTGACCCCACCCACAGGATACTTGAGTCACAGTATCCTCGCTGTGACCGCCAGTGGCTTAAACACTGGTAATGTGCGTCTCGACTCCCCGCGGTTTGTCGTACGCAGACAGCAGGAGACTTGATGGTGGTGGTCCTTTAGCCTCCGTAGACTCAACACGCACTCTGATTGTCGTAGATGAATAGCACATATAATTGGGGTCACATGTTATTGAATAATCACAACAATTCCCGGAATTGTTAGGTTGACCCACGTCCTTGTTAGCCACACAATAGTGGTCATAGGTCTGGTTAGACCGTTGTTGTTACTGATAATGACTGATTATCATAACCAACGAACGATTCCGGGTTCATGGCGACAGAGTAATGATCATTCGAGCGACGAGATGGATACAGTGGGCGATGTTAGAACACTGCTCCTGTCTTGGCAGATACAGAACACGTCCAGCTGCCGTAGCGGCCACCACAGCCCCGCTCCTGTGCCAGGTAAGTCCACTACGGGCTCACCATAGCCCGTGCTACTTGGAACTGTTTGTTCCTGGTAGCTGAATCATAAACAACAACAACGTAGAGGCCGCACTCAGAAAAGGTCCCTGCCACTCATCATCCGGGCTGCTGCTGCTTACTAACATAAACGAATCTCTATATGAATACACTAATGAAAAGGTATCCTGCCTCTACATTGTCCTGTACCCCTTGATTGGATTGATTGTTCCCGCCGGAGGCGGCTAGTTTATTGTGCAACTCATACTCATCCTGTGAGCGGTAGCGCAAAAAGGTTTACAGACGGCACAAAAGGTATTTATCAGACCTCAACGTAGATGAAATTGTTAATGTAATAATCTATCGTTCACACCTTATAATTACAATGTCAGCTAGTTATAGAGAATGTTCTATTTCAAGAGCTATATATTTACAGTAAGTCATTATACATTAATGGTAGGTCTTATCACTAATACATAATTGTTTGAGCAATGGAGATATTACAGAGTCGTAGGGGAGCTTCTGTTTATTATTAGTCCTCACAATACACTACTTGTTTCTTAAGCTCATATGTCGTTTATCTACTGGAAGCGATATATGGATACAGTGCAAGGATTTCGGGTATTTTATCCTTGGTAATAAGATAGGTTGTCATATCATACAGAGTGAGCTTAGATTTATCTCTAAATGGCTCAATTGTACTACAATCCAAGATATAGTGTTCGAGTGTGTGTCCCTGTCTTTGTCCACACACTTTACACTTTACTTCATCTAGATCCCTATACAAGCCCAACTGCCAGAGATACTTGTAGCCAAGTCTTATTCGAGCTGTGACAACATATGTAAGTCTGCTGATGTTGTTACTTGCCCCATACACATGTTTTACTTGACACATTTCATTGTGATAAACAATGGACCTGCTAGTTCCCGTTTGCACTGTTCTAATTTCTTTAGATTCATCCAGGAGTTCTCGCCTAATGACACTTTTAAGGGACCTATTTGATACCTCAAGATTCCGTTTAATACTGTCTTTATTTACTGCAACCTTAGCAAGGGCGTCAACTTTGTCATGTTCCTGCAGGCCAATGTGAGAAGGAATTCACAAATTTTTATATTTACCCTCTTGCTAAGTATGCTTATATCTTTGTCTGGCTTCTGAGACAAGCACGTTATTACTTGATTGCAAACTGTTTATTGCTAGTAGTGAGGAAAGGGAGTCGGAAATAATTAAGCTGTCTACTTTAGTGTTGTCAATAATTTTGAGTGCTTACCAATATTGATACTAACTCAGCTTTCATGGTGGATATCCAGTTACTAACTCTTATATTCCTTTGAATTGTGCTGCCATCGTGCTGATGAGCAATAACAGCACTTCCTGCCCTCCCTGTAACTGTATTGAGTGATCCGTCAGTGTATATGGTCTGTGTGATGTTTTTTTGGTTTGTATATTGTGAATGTGTTCTAGGGCCCCGATTGGTTCCTTTCCTGAGCTCGTGTAACGTCATAGGGGTGTGTAGTTCCGGCATTTCAGCCAAGGCCTGCTGCTTGAAGACTGGCGCGCACTCCTTCCTGCTCAACCACCTCACTTTCTACCACTTTCCTCCATGGATAATGGTGGTTCCACCCAAGAGCTGTGCACAAGTTCAGTAAGGTTTCCGTGATGTAGCATAACTCGACATTATATGCTGGCCACCATACTATATCTAAACTCCAAATGACAACATCTCTCCACGGAGGCCCTGTCTATCACCCTTCTTGAATATCGGGATTACATTAGCCGTCTTCCAAGTTTTTGGCAGTCACCTGTCACCAGTGATTTGTTATACACCATGGCGAGTGGCTGACAGCTTCAGCTCATTCCTTCAGTATCCAAGGTGAGATTCCATCGGGGCCTATAACCTTTGTATCTTTCAACTCTAGCAGATGCTTCCTCACCTCCCCACTGGTAATTACAAACTCATCTAGTGGTGTTTAGTTAGATCTTCCCTCTCTCATCTCTGGAACTTCCCCTTCTCTACAATGAACACCTCTTGAAATTTCTTAAGAGTTCCTCGCACACCTCGTCGTTTTTAGTGAATTCGTTTATAGTGTGTGTTCACTGGAACTGCAGGTTGCCATCCATACACCACGTTGTGGTGTAGGCGCTAGAAGCGTGCGCCTGGCAACACCCGCCCCATATTTTCGAACCCTCATCACGGCT
The DNA here is from genome assembly GCF_040958095.1 of Procambarus clarkii. Taxonomy (NCBI): domain Eukaryota; kingdom Metazoa; phylum Arthropoda; class Malacostraca; order Decapoda; family Cambaridae; genus Procambarus; species Procambarus clarkii. The sequence continues at coordinate 16,525,199 of NC_091168.1, forward strand.
CATTCAGTTTTTCTTATTGGTAAATAACGTAATGGTGATTATGATTCAGAGTTAAATGGTTTTATTTTCCACAAGTCCGTCTTTTCCTACTGCGTGGCCCCCCCCCCCTGACCCGCCCGCCTTTCTGACCCACCCGCCCCGCCCTCCTCCCTGGCCCGCCCTCCTCCCTGACCCGCCCGCCCTCCTCCCTGACCCGCCCGCCCTCCTCCATGACCCGCCCGCCCTCCTCCCTGACCCGCCCTCCCGCCCGCCCTCCTCCATGACCCGCCCGCCCTCCTCCCTGACCCACCCGCCCGCCCTCCCGCCTCCCTAACCCACCCGCCCGCCCGCCCGCCTCCCTAACCCACCCGCCCGCCTCCCTGACCCGAATCCTGACCCGCCCGCCTCCCTGACCCGCCCGCCCGCGTCCCTGACCCGCCCGCCCGCGTCCCTGACCCGCCCGCCCGCGTCCCTGACCCGCCCGCCCGCGTCCCTGGCCCGCCCGCGTCCCTGACCCGCCCGCCCGCGTCCCTGACCCGCCCGCCCGCGTCCCTGACCCGCCCGCCCGCGTCCCTGACCCGCCCGCCCGCGTCCCTGACCCGCCCGCCCGCGTCCCTGACCCGCCCGCCCGCGTCCCTGACCCGCCCCGCCCGCGTCCCTGACCCGCCCGCCCGCGTCCCTGACCCGCCCGCCCGCGTCCCTGACCCGCCCGCCCTCCTCCCTGACCCGCCCGCCCGCCTCCCTGACCCGCCCGCCCGCCCGCCTCCCTGACCCGCCCGCCCGCCCGCCTCCCTGACCCGCCCGCCCGCCCGCCCTCCTCCCTGACCCACCCGCCTCCCTGACCCACCCGCCTCCCTGACCCGCCCGCCCGCCTCCCTGACCCGCCCGCCCGCGTCCCTGACCCACCCACCCGCCCTCCTCCCTGACCCGCCCGCCCGCCTCCCTGACCCGCCCGCCCGCCTCCCTGACCCGCCCGCCCGCCCGCCCTCCTCCCTGACCCGCCCGCCCGCCCGCCCTCCTCCCTGACCCGCCCGCCCGCCTCCCTGACTCGCCCGCCCGCCCGCCTCCCTGACTCGCCCGCCCGCCCGCCCTCCTCCCTGACCCGCCCGCCTGCCCTCCTCCCTGACCCGCCCGCCCGCCCGCCTCCTTGACCCGCCCGCCCGCCCGCCTCCCTGACCCGCCCGCCCTCCTCCCTGACCCGCCCGCCCGCCCTCCTCCCTGACCCGCCCGCCCGCCCGCCTCCCTGACCCGCCCGCCCGCCTCCCTGACCCACCCACCCACCCGCCCGCCCGCCCGCCTCCCTGACCCACCCGCCTCTTCCAGTTCCCGCCCGTTTCTTGACCTGTCCACGTGCTCCAAGGACTCGTAAGCTTGCTCCAAGGACTCGTAAGCTTGCTCACGGGCTCTTAATTAAGACGTTTTTGCATTTTAATTACCACGTGTACATGTATACAGCCACTCTGGACTATGTGAAGGGTTGCATAGTTGTTGTGAAGAGACTGTGATACTAACATGTCCCCGTCACACAGGATGGTCAGTCATACAGGGTCATGGGGTCAGTAGTCTGTACTGGCACTCTGGGTGTGTGATGACGGTAGCCTAAAGAACCTGAGAGTGAATAAAATAATTGCAGAGTTGCAGTTACATCATTCCGGCAGGTGTGAAGGGTCTATTGACAGGACATTCAATGAGGTGGGAGTTAAAAGCATGATTAATGAGAACCGTGAGGTATTGTAGCCCTTGAGTTGAGTCTTATTATATCTCTCGGGGATGTGGGGCTCGAACTGGGGAAGGTTGAGGCGCAGGGCTGGAAATAGTTTGGTGGTAATTAAGAGCCAACATTTGGTGGTGTAGGTAAAGGTGGGGATATTGTAGTGTGTGGCTGTGGAGGAGGTGAGCTTGGTGTCCACCCCTCCCGCCTCTCTTACCCCGGGAACCCCTCACACTCCAGCTCTTGGACTCGAACCTGGATGTAATTGTGAAGATTCAGACAGCTTCTTGGACGGTATTGACACCCACCTCGTGTAACGCTGGACTACAGACACGACAGTTAGTAGTAGTAATATAGACATTTTCGATGGCTGCGTTAACGTGGTCGACGGGGAAGCATTCCTGAAGCCAGGCCGGTGGATGTCTGTCCTTCAAAGGTCAGGAGAGAGCACGAGAGCCTGACATATAAACTGTCCTGGACTGGACAAAACCAGATGTATCCAAATACCTCCCACGACCACACGCTCTCAGTCCCCCTCACACTCGCCGTCTTCTGTATACCAAGACCTTAGATAACACTCCACACTAGGCGCCACCACCCCTTACTTCCTTCCCTGCCCCTCCACCACCCCTTACTTCCTTCCCTGCCCCTCCACCACCCCCTTACTTCCTTCCCTGCCCCTCCACCACCCCTTACTTCCTTCCCTGCCCCTCCACCACCCCCTTACTTCCTTCCCTGCCCCTCCACCACCCCTTACTTCCTTCCCTGCCCCTCCACCACCCCTCTTACTTCCTTCCCTGCCCCTCCACCACCCCCTTACTTCCTTCCCTGCCCCTCCACCACCCCTTACTTCCTTCCCTGCCCCTCCACCACCCCTCTTACTTCCTTCCCTGCCCCTCCACCACCCCCTTACTTCCTTCCCTGCCCCTCCACCACCCCTTACTTCCTTCCCTGCCCCTCCACCACCCCCTTACTTCCTTCCCTGCCCCTCCACCACCCCTTACTTCCTTCCCTGCCCCTCCACCACCCCTTACTTCCTTCCCTGCCCCTCCACCACCTCCTTACTTCCTTCCCTGCCCCTCCACCACCTCCTTACTTCCTTCCCTGCCCCTCCACCACCCCTCTTACTTCCTTCCCTGCCCCTCCACCACCTCCTTACTTCCTTCCCTGCCCCTCCACCACCTCCTTACTTCCTTCCCTGCCCCTCCACCACCCCTCTTACTTCCTTCCCTGCCCCTCCACCACCCCTCTTACTTCCTTCCCTGCCCCTCCACCACCCCCTTACTTCCTTCCCTGCCCCTCCACCACCCCTTACTTCCTTCCCTGCCCCTCCACCACCTCCTTACTTCCTTCCCTGCCCCTCCACCACCCCTCTTACTTCCTTCCCTGCCCCTCCACCACCCCTCTTACTTCCTTCCCTGCCCCTCCACCACCCCTCTTACTTCCTTCCCTGCCCCTCCACCACCTCCTTACTTCCTTCCCTGCCCCTCCACCACCTCCTTACTTCCTTCCCTGCCCCTCCACCACCCCTCTTACTTCCTTCCCTGCCCCTCCACCACCCCTCTTACTTCCTTCCCTGCCCCTCCACCACCCCCTTACTTCCTTCCCTGCCCCTCCACCACCTCCTTACTTCCTTCCCTGCCCCTCCACCACCCCTCTTACTTCCTTCCCTGCCCCTCCACCACCCCTCTTACTTCCTTCCCTGCCCCTCCACCACCCCTCTTACTTCCTTCCCTGCCCCTCCACCACCTCCTTACTTCCTTCCCTGCCCCTCCACCACCTCCTTACTTCCTTCCCTGCCCCTCCACCACCACCTTACTTCCTTCCCTGCCCCTCCACCACCCCTCTTACTTCCTTCCCTGCCCCTCCACCACCCCTCTTACTTCCTTCCCTGCCCCTCCACCACCCCTTACTTCCTTCCCTGCCCCTCCACCACCCCTTACTTCCTTCCCTGCCCCTCCACCACCCCTCTTACTTCCTTCCCTGCCCCTCCACCACCCCTTACTTCCTTCCCTGCCCCTCCACCACCCCTTACTTCCTTCCCTGCCCCTCCACCACCCCTCTTACTTCCTTCCCTGCCCCTCCACCACCCCTCTTACTTCCTTCCCTGCCCCTCCACCACCCCTTACTTCCTTCCCTGCCCCTCCACCACCCCTTACTTCCTTCCCTGCCCCTCCACCACCCCTCTTACTTCCTTCCCTGCCCCTCCACCACCACCTTACTTCCTTCCCTGCCCCTCCACCACCCCTTACTTCCTTCCCTGCCCCTCCACCACCCCTTACTTCCTTCCCTGCCCCTCCACCACCCCCTTACTTCCTTCCCTGCCCCTCCACCACCCCTTACTTCCTTCCCTGCCCCTCCACCACCCCTTACTTCCTTCCCTGCCCCTCCACCACCCTCTTACTTCCTTCCCTGCCCCTCCACCACCCCTTACTTCCTTCCCTGCCCCTCCACCACCCCTTACTTCCTTCCCTGCCCCTCCACCACCTCCTTACTTCCTTCCCTGCCCCTCCACCACCCCTCTTACTTCCTTCCCTGCCCCTCCACCACCCCTCTTACTTCCTTCCCTGCCCCTCCACCACCCCTTACTTCCTTCCCTGCCCCTCCACCACCCCTTACTTCCTTCCCTGCCCCTCCACCACCACCTTACTTCCTTCCCTGCCCCTCCACCACCCCCTTACTTCCTTCCCTGCCCCTCCACCACCCCTTACTTCCTTCCCTGCCCCTCCACCACCCCTTACTTCCTTCCCTGCCCCTCCACCACCCCTTACTTCCTTCCCTGCCCCTCCACCACCCTCTTACTTCCTTCCCTGCCCCTCCACCACCCTCTTACTTCCTTCCCTGCCCCTCCACCACCCTCTTACTTCCTTCCCTGCCCCTCCACCACCTCCTTACTTCCTTCCCTGCCCCTCCACCACCCTCTTACTTCCTTCCCTGCCCCTCCACCACCTCCTTACTTCCTTCCCTGCCCCTCCACCACCCCTCTTACTTCCTTCCCTGCCCCGCCACCACCAGTATAGCCTCTCTAACACTATGGTCTGGGAGTGATCTTAAGGCGCTCTGGTCAGCCCGGTTCGTACCTCAGGTCCTTCTCACATTGGCCTGCAGGAACATGATAAAGTTGACGCCCTTGCTAAGGCTGCAGTAAATAAAGACAGTATTAAACGGAATCTTGAGTTATCAAATAGGTCCCTTAAAAGTGTCATTAGGCGAGAACTCCTGGATGAATCTGAAGAGATTAGAACAGTGCAAACTGGAACTAGCAGGTCCATTGTTTATCACAATGAAATGTGTCAAGTAAAACATGTGTATGGGGGAAGTAACAACATCAGCAGACTAACAGACGTTGTCACAGCTCTAATAAGACTTGGCTACAAGTATCTCTGGCAGTTGGGCTTGTATAGGGATCTAGATGAAGTAAAGTATAAAGTGTGTGGACAAAGACAGGGACACACACTCGAACACTATATCTTGGATTGTAGTAAAATTGAGCCATTTAGAGATAAATCTAAGCTCACTCTCTATGATATGACAACCTATCTTATTACCAAGGATAAAATACCTGAAATCCTTGCACTGTATCCATATATCGCTTCCAGTAGATAAACGACATATGAGATTAAGAAACAAGTAGTGTATTGTGAGGACTAATAATAAACAGAAGCTCCCCTACGACTCTGTAATATCTCCATTGCTCAAACAATTGTGTATTAGCGATAAGACCTATCATGTATGTATAATGACTTACTGATAATATATAGCTCTTGAAATAGAAAATTATCTGTAACTAGCTGACATTGTAATTATAAGGTGTGAAGAATAGTTGAAATTGTTTATGTAATCTAAGAAGAGGTCTGATAAAGACCTTTTGTGCCCTCTGTAATGCATTTTGCGCTACCGCTCACAGGATGAGTATGGGGGTGCACAATAAACTAGCCGCCTTCGGCGGCAATAATTCAAAATTCAGCTGCTGCCTCACGCGTCAGTAAAGAATGATTCACGTGGCTACTAGAGATTAACCCGAGCAAATGCAAAGTACAAGGGTTGTGTGGTGGTGGTGGGAGGCCGGACACACAGGAACGCGGGGTAGAGGAAACTAGTGGAATCTAACAAGAAAAAGACATAGATATCACAGAAACAGTCTCCAGAGTCTCGCATTAAATTGATATCACCTACACAGCAAGTTCGGTAAACATTAACCCTGCCTTTAGAAGCATGTAATACATGTAAACACATGTATACAGCATCACGTATTCCCCCTCATGTATATACAACATACGACAAACAAGTTGTGGAATATGCAACACAGCGTGGAGTTGTTACCGTGTTAAGGAGACTAAACTGGTGAGAGCGGCGGAGGTGAGCGGCGGCCACACCGGCCTGCGCCAGAACTGTGGGGGGGGGGGGATAGGGGACACGGGTGCATTATCAAATATTTCTTTTGTCAGTATAATTATCAAATCTAATTTAGCGCGCGAAGTGGCGGAGGTAGACTCGCCTACAATTTAAACACTGGTGGAAAGTGGAACCAAGGAGCTGAATCTCGACCCCCGCAAGACCCGTTAAGGAGTACAATTACTAGAGTGTCCTTAACGTTGCTGTCTGGAGTGGAGGCGGCGACGGGAGTATTGTCTCCGTGACAGGGGGTGACGGGACGGTGGGTGACGTGACGGGGGGTGACGTGACGGTGGGTGACGTGACGGGGGGGGGTGACGGGACAGTGGGTGACGTGACGGCAGTCTGCCCGAGCACGTGCGGGACGACTGGTAGTGTGGATGGAGGTGTCCGGAGCCTCTCATTCCCCCGAGTGTAGGGGAGGGGGGGGCGTGTCTACTGCCCCCACGAAGGGGGGGGCCCTGTCTACTGCCCCCACGCCGTGGGGGGGGGGGGCGCGTCTACCCACTCGCGGGTTGGGCGTCTACCCACCCACGACGTGGTGGGTAGACGTGCCAGTGATATATTCGGTATACTCACATAATTGTATTAGCGGAAGTAGAGCTCTCGTCACCCACATTGAGTTAGCAAAACACTGTTTATCAAATATAGAAACTGTGCTGAAAACGTTCCCCCAATTTACCCCTGCATGAAAACATAAATTTTAGGTGACAAATGTTTATCTTGTTGTTTACACATGAGGTGTCCACATGGGACAGTTAAGCAGGTCCCAGCTGTGTCATGGTACAAGTGACAGCATGAACAACCCAGCAGGTTTTCTTCTATTGGGAGAATTGTACAACCAACACAATTTTAATTGTACTATTCAAATCACTTGCGCTGTCCCTTCATGAGTACTGCTCTATACTCTTCCCTTCAGAGCAGGAGAGATTGCTGAAATACGTAATACAGAGAAGATATACGGCATACATAGACACGGTAAAACACCTAAAATTATTAGGATCGTCTCAAAGCTCTCCAAATGTTCCCACTAGAAATGAGATGAGAGATATATCAAATAATATGCACGTGGAAAATACTGAAGGGCCAGGTCCCAAATCTACACAGTAAAATAACAACATACTGGAGTGAACGATATGGAAGAAAATGCAAAATAGAACCAGTGAAGAGCAGAGGTGCCATAGGCACAATTAGAGAACACTGTATAAACATCAGAGGTCCACGGTTGTTCAACATCCTCCCAGCGAGCATCAGAAATATTGTCGGGACAACAGTGGACATCTTCAAGAGGAAACTGAATAGTTTTCTTCAAGGAGTGCCGGACCAACCGGGCTGTGGTGGATACGTTGACTTGCGGGCCGCTCCAAGTAACCTGGTTGGCTATGTATGCGTGGAAAATACTAGAGGGCTTGGTCCCAAACCTGCACACAGAAATAACATCAGAAGAGACCAGAAGACATGGCAGGATGTGCAGAATACCCCCGTTGAAGAGGAGAGGTACAATAGGTACTCTGAGAGAGTACATCAACATCAGAGGCCCGAGACTGTTCAACACGCTTCCACTACACATAAGGATCATAACTGGCGACCCCTCACAATGTTCAAGAGAGAACTCGGTATGCACCTCCAAAGGATACCTGATTAACCAGGCTGTGATTCATACGTCAGACTGCGAGCAGCCGCGTCCAACAGCCTGGTTGACCAGTCCGGCATCGAGGCCTGGTCGAGGATCGGGCCGCGGGGACGCTAAGCCCCGGAATCATCGCAAGGCAACCAAGCTCTCATAAGTCAAGCCTGGACCCGGGTCGTGCTTGGGAAGTAGAACACCTAGAACCCCATCCGGGTACAATCCACCAGGTTGTACATCTGCTATGGCGGTGTGTCCACTCACAGGATGAGTGACGCTGCCCAATACTGTCACTATGGCGGTGTATTCACTCACAGGATGAGTGACGCTGCCCAATACTGTCACTATGGCGGTGTATTCACTCACAGGATGAGTGACGCTGCCCAATAAACTCGTCCCTCGGGGCAAAATTTAACAATTGAATAGTGTATAGGTTTGAGAGCGTGTCGGGCTGTCATATCTACATTGAAAGTTGTGTATGGCGTCTGCCTCCACCTCTTCCCATCTTGGCGCGTTCCAGTTGGTCACTATTGTTGCATAAAAAGAAGTTTCTAATATGTGCGTGGCTCATTTGAGAATTTGAATTGTCCCCCTCCGTTTGTGTACCACCCCTGGGAAATAGTCTGTCCGTGCCTGTCAGTTTCCCCGAGTATTTTGTTTGTAGTAATCATGTCTTCCGTACGTCTTCTCCCACCATTGGCGTACGGTTTAGTTATAACTCGTCAAGTCATAACTCACACCCGACACCTCTGGGTTGTGCTGGCACGCGTGTGAGTCTGGCAGTTTAGGGGCGGGTCAGTAGAGGGGGATGGTGCTTGTTGTGTTGGAGAGGTCACGTTGATGCACTCCAGACACACGGCCAAGCCGTGAAGCCTGGGTGATGGTACTGGGGCCCTTCATTAAGTACTCACATTAACAGTACATCACATCAGTGCCCCGAGCCCTGGCCTCAGGCCGGGCTCCAGGAGTCTAAGACCCCCAAGACACGCTACTGGTATATTCAGGCAGTTGTGGCATCTACACAAGGGTTAGTGTTTGCCATTTCAGGCCATTTCACTGGCCTTGCCTAAAGAAGTAGGTGGCTCTGTCATCGGTGAGGATCCTTCCCGGTGATGTGTCCTTCATGTTGTGTTGGTGGCCCCTGCGGTGGACCAGCCCCTGGTCAGTGGGGGCCCCTGCGGTGGACCAGCCCCTGGTCAGTGGGGGCCCCTGCGGTGGACCAGCCCCTGGTCAGTGGGGGCCCCTGCGGTGGACCAGCCCCTGGTCAGTGGGGGCCCCTGCGGTGGACCAGCCCCTGGTCAGTGGGGGCCCCTGTGGTGGACCAGCCCCTGGTCAGTGGGGGCCCCTGCGGTGGACCAGCCCCTGGTCAGTGGGGGCCCCTGCGGTGGACCAGCCCGTGGTCAGTGGGGGGCCCCCTGCACGACATGGCCGGGGGGGTCGGGGCACTGAGAGTTACTTGAGCATCGTAGCGGCGGGTGACTGAGTGCGGGCACTGTGAGCAGCGTAGGGGAGGCACCGGGTGGGGCACTGGGCACTTGGGGCGGCTCCAGGTAACATGCCAGTTTTGCTGCTTGTTGTACATAGCCTTGTGCGGGTGAGAGTTTTCTTGCTTGCTCGCAGTGTGTATTAAACTTGCCTTAGCTTGTGTACTGAATATTGTTACAAATACATTTTTACTTATAGACTTAACTGTGAGTGTACTTGTATGGAATATTATGCACGCATGGTTTACACGTGAGAGCACGTGGAGGCGCGCTCTTAAGGTACTAATGAGAACCTTGGAGCCTGGCGGCGGCGGCGACAGGTCAGACGTGTTCAAATGTCACTTGGCCATCTGCTGTGGTACCGGCTCGGGCCAGTCTTGGTGTGCAGGATATCCTGTCGTCACGCACACCCACTACCATGTTTAAATGTTGTTCTTGTTCATATATTATTCAATGGTATTGAAAGAAAGCTGGGAATTAGTTATTCTCTGCCTAAACCGCCACTGTGCTCATAATGTATAATATTCATCACCTCTGACAAGAGAGACAACAACGAAACTTTCCTGCCCCATGGCAGATCTCCTCTTTCCAATTACTGTCCCACCTTTCCCACCCAAGAAGCTGATTAAAGAACAAGTCTTGCTTCGACAAGAAGCAAAGTACAATGCCTTAAGCCAAATTGATGCTTTAGTCAGAGATAAGCACGTCACAGTTATGCCTTGGGGAGCCGAGGGCCGTCAAGGAGTCACTTACAATTAGCGTAAGTGTACGTAATAATCTCCCTCTCCCAGATTATTTACACTGATGGATCCTTGCATCAGTCCCATGGTGCAGCTGGAAGTGCAGTTGTTGTGACAGGGACAGATGGTTCCTTCTCCCATGAGTGTGGAGCGCGTCTAAGTAACTGGGCCTCCACTCTCCAAACAGAATTGGTTGCCATAATCCTTGCACTCGAGCGCGTATATGAATCCAAAGTTGACACGCTAATTGTAAGTGACTCCTTGTCATCCTTGACTGCCCTCAGCTCCCCAAGTCATAACTGTGACGTACTTGTCTCTGAAGCTAGACACAGAATTATAAGGAAATAATCAATGATGGAGTCAGAGTTTGTCTCCTGTGGATTCCTTCCCATATTGGTCTCCGAATGCATGACATAACTAGTGAGTTGGCCAAGACTTTTGTTCGTAAAGAGGGAATTAATTACCATCTTGGACTGCCTTTGAGCAGCCTGAGGGCAGTAATATTCCGAGAAAATCAACAAAAATCTCGTAGACTTGAGGCAAAGTGAAATTCACACCAGTTCCTCCATCTATCACTATTCTATTTTGCAGGAAGAACCGCACGTCTATGGGTCATCCAATAATGTTAGCAGACTTCTAGATGTTACCACTGCTGGGCTTAGGCTCAGCTACAAGTACCTCTGGGAGTTTGTAACATCTGCTGATGTAGACTTGACTAAATGTAAACTCTGTCAGCAGAACTATTCGCATACTTTGCGTCATTATATAAAGCAATGTGAACAAAATCGCGGAATTCAGAGAACACCATCAATGGTGTCGAAGACATGTAAGTATTTCATTAATAATGATGTACTGCCAGGAATCTTAGCCAAGTATCCCAAGTTTGGTAACTGTAGGTGCAGCCTGCACATGACTGTAGGTGCAGCCTGCGCATGACTGTAGGTGGCAGCCTGCACGTGACTGTAGGGGGCAGCCTGCACGTGACTGTAGGGGCAGCCTGCACGTGACTGTAGGGGCAGCCTGCACGTGACTGTAGGGGCAGCCTGCACGTGACTGTAGGGGCAGCCTGCACGTGACTGTAGGGGCAGCCTGCACGTGACTGTAGGTGTAGCCTGCACGTGACTGTAGGGGCAGCCTGCACGTGACTGTAGGGGCAGCCTGCACGTGACTGTAGGGGCAGCCTGCACGTGACTGTAGGTGCAGCCTGCGCATGACTGTAGGTGGCAGCCTGCACGTGACTGTAGGGGGCAGCCTGCACGTGACTGTAGGGGCAGCCTGCACGTGACTGTAGGGGCAGCCTGCACGTGACTGTAGGGGCAGCCTGCACGTGACTGTAGGGGTAGCCTGCACGTGACTGTAGGGGCAGCCTGCACGTGACTGTAAAGCTGCCGCCCAGTTGGGTGGGTGTGGAACAAGACTAGTAACTGTGTGACTCACCATAGATGTAAAGTGCCTTGTATAGTGACTGTTGTGAGCCTCTTGTTGAAACACTTGTGATATAAAAAGATTATTTTGTATATGTATTTGTGTAAATGATTGCATATATATGTACATGTGTATGTAACATTAACACTTGTGTAACTAGCATCACCGGAGTGTCACTTGCTGAGCTAAAGTAACTCTGGGGTCCAGTTCCTGAACCCACTGTGTGCCTGTGTAACCCTTTCCACCACCGCCCACGGGGTGGGTATGGGGTGCATAATAAAGAAAGACGTTTAATTGACTCGAGATCACACTCATGCTAGAGCTGTGTGCTTGTAATGCTGTGTGTTTAATGTGGCGGCCGCTGTAAGCCTATACGGGTGTGGGGCGGGTGGTGAGGCAGGTCCACGGGTGTGGGGCGGGTGGCGAGGCAGGTCCACGGGTGTGGGGCGGGTGGCGAGGCAGGTCCACGGGTGTGGGGCGGGTGGCGAGGCGGGTCCGCGGGTGTGGGGCGGGTGGCGAGGCGGGTCCGCGGGTGTGGGGCGGGTGGCGAGGCGGGTCCGCGGGTGTGGGGCGGGTGGCGAGGCGGGTCCGCGGGTGTGGGGCGGGTCCGCGGGTGTGGGGCGGGTGGCGAGGCGGGTCCGCGGGTGTGGGGCGGGTGGCGAGGCGGGTCCGCGGGTGTGGGGCGGGTGTGGGGCGGGTCCGCGGGTGTGGGGCGGGTGGCGAGGCGGGTCCGCGGGTGTGGGGCGGGTGGCGAGGCGGGTCCGCGGGTGTGGGGCGGGTGGCGAGGCGGGTCCGCGGGTGTGGGGCGGGTGGCGAGGCGGGTCCGCGGGTGTGGGGCGGGTGGCGAGGCGGGTCCGCGGGTGTGGGGCGGGTGGCGAGGCGGGTCCGCGGGTGTGGGGCGGGTGGCGAGGCGGGTCCGCGGGTGTGGGGCGGGTGGCGAGGCGGGTCCGCGGGTGTGGGGCGGGTGGCGAGGCGGGTCCGCGGGTGTGGGGCGGGTGGCGAGGCGGGTCCGCGGGTGTGGGGTGTGGTGCGGGTGGCGAGGCGGGTCGATGGTACTGTAATAGTCTCAGATGCCTGTGGGTGTTACCCTAGCACCCCGGGCCACTCTCGAACACCATCACTTCTTCTTGTATTAGATTCAGCTGCTCGAGAATATAACTGTGACGGTCAGTCAACACCGTTACAAGTTCTCCCCCGTGTGTTGTGTTGTGTTACAAGAGAGGCCTGTACGTCCCCCCCTCTGCGCTTGAGCCACAGCCAGTCAGTCGTGGTAAGTGCGCGCCGCTGGGATTTTAAAACTTCCTCATTGGCCGAGTGCGCCAGGGACTATGTCTAGTGTAAATTGATTGGGTGGAGGCGGGATTTTTCTAGAACGTGAGAGCCTGAGAGGAGGGACGGGAGACATCTCCCGTCACGCAGGGTGCAGTCGCACCTCCACAGATCTCCAGTATCAGCTCTTGATACTGGTAATGGCTCAAAAGGGCCACCACTTACGGGCTATTCATGCCCGTGCCACCTTTTGGGTGGCTTAATCTTCATTAATCTGAGAGGTAGAGACTAATTCCTTGACGGATGAAGAAAGAGCTTTTGAGGTTCTGTGATGAAGAAAGAGAACTTTTGAGGTTCTGTGACAAATTCTCGCTCAATCAACAGATCACAGAACCAACTAGGAACGAAAACACACTAGACTTGCTATTCACAAACAATGATGAACTAATCAGAGACATCACAATCTCAGATACTTCATACTCAGACCATAAGCTCATTGAAGTGCGAACTAGCATAAATAACGGGTGTAGGTCTAAGAGATCCAACAAGCGAGAAATAATATTCAATCAATTCAATTTCAACAATAAGAGGATTAAATGGGAAAAAATAAATGTAGACCTTGCAACCATTCAATGGGAGACGGTCTTAAGCGACAAAACTCCCACACAGGGAATAGCTCAACTGACAGCTGAAGCTTACAAGGTCTGCTTGAAGCACGTGCCTGTGAGGAGGGGCAGAAAGAGGACCACTCTAGAAAGAGAACGCAGACGACTGTACAGGAGAAGGAAAAAAATAACGGAAATGCTTCGGCAGACACAACTATCACAAGCAAGGAAAACAAGCCTAAGCAGGGAGATTGAGGAAATAGAACAAACGTTGAAGCGATCATATGAGTCTGAGGAAATGGAATTGGAACAGAAAGCTGTACAAGAGATAAGGAAAAATCCGAAATATTTTTGCACATACGCAAAATCAAAATCCAAAACCTCGACCAGTATTAGACCGTTAATTACAAATGAAGGTACGTATACAGAGGACAACAAAGAGATTAGTGAAATTCTAAGAAGCCAGTATGAGGCTATGTTAGCACACCAATAAACAACATGAAAGTTGATGACCCAGACAGCTTCTTTATGAATGACATTCAAGCTGCAGATAATATAACGGATATTACCACAAACTCGGAAGACTTTGAAAGAGAAATTGACAATATGCCTACGCACTCAGCTCCTGGGCCTGGCTCATGGAATTCAATATTCATAAAGAAATGTAAAGTACCAGTAGCGAGAGCACTCAGCGTAATATGGAGAAAGAGCCTGGATACAGGGGAGATACCAGCAGCACTTAAATCTGCAGATATAGCTCCGTTGCACAAGGGGGGAGTAAAGCCTTGGCAAAAAATTATAGGCCAGATGCACTAACATCACACATAATAAAAGTGTTTGAAAGAGTGATTAGGAATCAAATTTCTAGTTTTATGGAAAACAATGAATTGCACAATCCAGGACAACATGGATTTAGAGCGGGAAGATCCTGTCTGTCACAGTTACTCAACCACCATGACAAAATCACAGAAGCCCTAGAAGAAAAGCAAAATGCGGATGTTGTATACACAGACTTTGCAAAGGCGTTCGACAAATGTGACCATGGGGTGATTGCTCACAAAATGAGGTCAATGGGAATAACTGGAAAAGTAGGATGCTGGATACTCAATTTCCTTTCGAACAGAACACAGAGTAACAGTCAATCAGAAAAAATCGAGTCCAAGCGATGTAAAAAGCTCTGTACCTCAAGGTACAGTCCTTGCACCGCTACTGTTCCTTATTCTCATATCTGATATAGACAAAAATACACGTTACAGCTTCGTGTCGTCCTTTGCAGATGACACAAAAATCAGCATGAAAATTACCTCTGCTGAAGACATTGAAAAACTACAAGCAGATGTCAACAAAGTTTTCGATTGGGCAGCAGAAAATAACATGATGTTTAACAGTGATAAATTTCAGGTACTCAGGTACGGCAAAAATGAGAACCTTAAACATAATACAGGGTACAAAACACAATCGAATCTTCCCATAGTAGAAAAACAGCATGTCAAGGATTTGGGAATAATGATGTCCGACGACCTAACGTTTAGGGAGCATAACCAAGCAAATATCGCGTCAGCCAGAACAATGATAGGATGGATTACGAGAACTTTCAAATCCAGGGATCCCATCACAATGGTTGTACTCTTCAAGTCACTTGTGTTGTCCCGTCTCGAGTACTGCTCAGTACTCACTTCCCCCTTCAGAGCAGGAGAGATTGCTTAAATTGAGGGAATACAGAGAACATATACGGCACGCATAGACGAGCTAAAACACCTAAATTATTGGGATCGTCTCAAAGCTCTCCAAATGTACTCTCTAGAAAGGAGACGAGAGAGATACCAAATAATATACACATGGAAAATACTGGAGGGTCAGGTCCCAAATCTACACAGTAAAATAACAACGTACTGGAGTGAACGATATGGAAGAAAATGCAAGATTGAACCAGTGAAGAGCAGAGGTGCTTTAGGCACAATCAGAGAACACTGTATAAACATCAGAGGGCCGCGGTTGTTCAACGTCCTCCCAGCGACTATTAGAAATATTGCCGGAACAACCGTGGACATCTTCAAGATAAAACTGGACGGTTTTCTAAGAGAAGTTCCGGATCAGCCGGGCTGTGGTGGGTACGTGGCCCTGCGGGCCGCTCCAAGCAACAGCCTGGTGGACCAAACTCTCACAAGTCGAGCCTGGCCTCGGGCCGGGCTTGGGGAGTAGAAGAACTCCCAGAACCCCATCAACCAGGTATCAACCAGCTATTATCAGTGTTATCTTGGGAGTGTTAGGGGAGGGGGGGGGGGGGTGATCAGACCAGAGGCCACCAACAGCGGCTGAGAAGCAGTATAACAGTAGTTGTCAGTTCCATGGACAATTTGTATTCCATGTACCATGCCTCTGAAGGAATAGGATGTCTTACGAGCCTAGGGGTGAATTAATTTGCATTTATTAAATAAACTTTACTGTTAATTATTCTCATTGTGTATTGTATATATTTTCCCTTGATTAATTAAGTCATATATCTTGAAGTGCTTTGGGCATCATCTGTGATCTTATGATTACTTTTACGAGTCAATATATTCCCCTTTGATTTCATGAATTTAATTTAAAAGGAATTCCATTCACGCAGTAAGTATTAATTTAAAACATTAAAGTTCCCTTGCACTCTGAATTACTTGACTGGTCTCTTCCTGAGGCAATTAGCCTAATTATCAAAGTTCCAGGAGTGGTGGTGGCGGCATTATTTGTTTGAGTAACCTGATCTTCCATTTGTTACGTAAGAATTGCAGAGATATTTTTAACATCTTGGTCATTTCTCCCCACCCTCCCCTGATAACTGGTTTGAACATTTTCTGCTGCGAGGGCGGACTCTTCCCAGTTCTTTGGGGTTATATGACTGTCATTATTAAAGTATACAGGGTTACAAGTTACAAGAACTATTACAGTGAGAGTTATCATAATTGTACAATACCAACAGTACTTGATGGTTTGTGGCAACGGTACAATGGTAACTTGTTCCCAGTGTTACAAAGCTCCCGTGCAACGCGGTGACCCCGTAATCCCTTCACAAACACCATCACGTTTCCTTATTTCAATCTGAGAATGTGCAAAAGACGGATATCTTCCATCATAACATTATAACTTGTGCATCATTCCTGCCCGTGTCTGAAGCTGGGACAGAGAGACAAAAGGCAAAAAAGTCAACAAATCGACTAACATAAATAGTGAAGTCCTTCCTTGTACAGGCATCACAAGGCCGTTCTCAGTGTGTGAACCCAAAAGCTAATCCAATTATACTGTGGTCTCCAAGGTAGGTGAGGCCAGTGATCAGAAGGAAGGCGTTCAGTCCGTGTAGTTATGTAGCACTTTGTCTACGACAACCAGGAGCTGAGTTATATACACACGGCCTGCTTCATGTAGGAGGGTAGTGACACGACCTGCTTCATGTAGGAGGGTAGTGACACGGTCTGCTTCATGTAGGAGGGTAGTGACACGGCCTGCTTCATGTAGGAGGGTAGTGACACGGCCTGCTTCATGTAGGAGGGTAGTGACACGACCTGCTTCATGTAGGAGGGTAGTGACACGACCTGCTTCATGTAGGAGGGTAGTGACACGACCTGCTTCATGTAGGAGGGTAGTGACACGACCTGCTTCATGTAGGAGGGTAGTGACACGGTCTGCTTCATGTAGGAGGGTAGTGACACGACCTGCTTCATGTAGGAGGGTAGTGACACGACCTGCTTCATGTAGGAGGGTAGTGACACGACCTGCTTCATGTAGGAGGGTAGTGACACGGTCTGCTTCATGTAGGAGGGTAGTGACACGACCTGCTTCATGTAGGAGGGTAGTGACACGGCCTGCTTCATGTAGGAGGGTAGTGACACGGCCTGCTTCATGTAGGAGGGTAGTGACACGGCCTGCTTCATGTAGGAGGGTAGTGACACGGCCTGCTTCATGTAGGAGGGTAGTGACACGGCCTGCTTCATGTAGGAGGGTAGTGACACGGCCTGCTTCATGTAGGAGGGTGGTGACACGGCCTGCTTCATGTAGGAGGGTGGTGACACGGCCTGCTTCATGTAGGAGGGTGGTGACACGGCCTGCTTCATGTAGGAGGGTATTGACACGACCTGCTTCATGTAGGAGGGTAGTGACACGGCCTGCTTCATGTAGGAGGGTAGTGACACGGCCTGCTTCATGTAGGAGGGTAGTGACACGACCTGCTTCATGTAGGAGGGTAGTGACACGACCTGCTTCATGTAGGAGGGTAGTGACACGGCCTGCTTCATGTAGGAGGGTAGTGACACGGCCTGCTTCATGCAGGAGGGTATTGACACGGCCTGCTTCATGTAGGAGGGTAGTGACACGGCCTGCTTCATGCAGGAGGGTATTGACACGGCCTGCTTCATGCAGGAGGGTATTGACACGGCCTGCTTCATGCAGGGGCACGCACACGCACACACAGCCTGCTTTATAAATTGTCTTGTCATGAAGTTCAAGTATTCATTAAATAAGACTGTGTTATGTTTTGAAGGTATTGGGAGATGACAAGGAAGGGAAGGGAGCTATCAGGAGAAACCGTCAAGCCATTTCGACTATATATAGCACCTTACCTTGAGGTGCTTCCAGGGCTTAGCGTCCCCGCGGCCCGGTCGTCGACCAGGCCTCCTGGTTGTTGGACTGGTCAGTCAGGCTGTTGGACGTGGCTGCTCGTAGCCTGACGTACTAATCATAGGCTGGTTTATCAGGTATCCTTTGGAGGTGCTTATCCAGTTCTCTCTTGAACACTGCGAGGGGTCGGCCAGTTATGCCCCTTATGTGTAGCGGAAGCGTGTTGAACAGTCTCGGGCCTCTGATGTTGATAGAGTTCTCTCTCAGAGTACCTGTTGCACCTCTGCTCTTCAACGGGGGTATTCTGCACATCCTGCCATGCCTCCTGGTCTACTGTGATGTTAGCACTGGGAAGGGTCAGGATAAATATTAGGGATGGGATGGGAGGGAAGGAATGGTACCCAAGCACTAGAACGGTCGAGGATTGAACTCCGACCTGCATAAAGCATGACCATCGCTCTACCGTCCAGCCCAAGTGGTTGGCCGTAGAGTACAATGAGCATCAAAACTTGTAAACACTAAAGTTCCTTGTGTTTGGCCGGGAAGTTACTTTATAGTACAATACAGTAACTTTTAAGAGCGGGTACATATTGCTTGACTACAATGCTCTACATCTCACACTGTATACTGACAAAGAGCTGAAATCTCTTGAAACCTTGCAAAATGAAGCTATGCGTCTCATCCTTGGGGCTCCAAAGTCCACGAGAATATATGAGAGCAGAGTTAAAATTACCTACCATAAGTGAGATAATTTTGTCTATTAGCACAGTTTTCGGCGTGAAGGCATTGAGTAGATCTAGGCAACACATGAAGTTTCAAGCTAAAATTTCTAATATGCTGCACTCACCTGAGGTCTATAGAAGAAGAACGAAATCTGATTATGTATTTTGGTTCTACAAGGTAGCCAACTCCATCAAAATATTAAATATGTACCCAACTCAATTAATGATTAATCAACCAATTGCTCCATGGGATAACTGGGATCTATCAGTTGATTTTGTAAATGCGCCCAAGAAAGATGCGCCTCTACATTACTAAAACAGTTAACACTGTGCAGCATCACTGAAAGTACTCAGAGTATGGGTAACGATGTGTATCAGTGCTATACCGACGGCTCTGTAGAAGAAGGTGGACGATGTACCGGATGTGCATGTAACATATTTGAACAATCTTCTCTCGTACATACAGCAATGAAGCGCGTCAATGACTGGGCAAGTACAACTCAAACCGAACTTGCAGGCATATACCATGCCACTGAATTTTTAAAAGACAAAGGCAGGACTTATATACTGTGACTCGCAGGGTGCACTCCTGGCATTGAACGCACATAGTAGTGACACCCAGAAAATAGTCAGTGATATTCGAATGAATGTTTTAGCTGCTAAAGAAAACAGATTTGTAATTAAATTCCTATGGATACCAACACATGTTGGCATCTCAAGGCATGACACTGTTGACATGCTTGCTAAGTCAGCCTGCAGAAAACCAGTGGTAGAAATTGATATGGGTGTTTCATTAGCAGTGACAGAGAATACTTCAACAAATATCTAATGAAGATCTCACCGCCCTAACAAATTCTCAAAGACCTGAAAGTTGTAGCATTAAATATTATGATAGATATTGTGAGGAGACATTCACATATGGGACTAATATAACAAGAACCCGGCAATGTGATGTTATAGTGGCCAGAATTCGCCTGGGATATAGACGTATCTGGCAGCTTTCTCAAAACCCAAATGTCGAGTACACAATGTGTCAACTTTGTGAAAGAGAAAACATGCACTCTCTTGAACATTATATTGTAGAATGTCCCATATTGTCTGACTTTCGCCCTCCTGGGCTGAGGTATGCTGAACTGTGTAATTACTATATGAGTACTGGAACACTTGATGATATATTGGATTGACCATGTAATGTATCATTTATACAATGTATGTATGTGATGTAACTATATAACCTGAGCTTGTAAAAGCACCTTAATCACCTTCAGTGATTAAGTGCTTAATTGCACACTAGTTTCTCTGTCAGCTATCTCACCCTGTCAGAGTAAAAGAGACAAATGTATGTGAATGCATGTGTGTGTATATATGCATGTATATATGTATATGTACGTATATATGTGTGAGTATGTATATGTATGTGTATAAAGTATATATGGAAGCTGATCAGAATTGCATTTCACCTTTGTAAATGCACATTAATGACACTTCGAACACTTTATGTAGGGTATGCGTAAATCTGTGTATCTATGTATTTACGTATGTAGGTTAGCTTAGCATTTTAAAAGTACCGAATCACCTTCTGTGGTTGATTGTTCAATAAATCCCTGAACTATATGTTTAACTGATCTCTAACCCTGTCCATGGAGGACAGAAGAAAATGTATATATGCTGGTTAGCATTGTAAATGTGTGGCCACGTCTGTGGTAGAAAATAATAATAAATAAAAAAAAAATTGCCCCGGCACCCAGGGTCCTAGACCTCCCCCCCCCCCCCGACCCCGGGCACCCCGAGGCCACAGTATTCCTTAACTTTAAAATTGTTGTCATGTTTGAGGCAGTGTGGCGGCGGGACGCTCACAAGTGTGTATATGACGCAGAGTCAAGTGTTCCTGGTTGATGGGGTTCTGGGAGTTCTTCTACTCCCCAAGCCCAGCCCGAGACCAGGCTTGACTTGAGATTGGTCCACCAGGCTGTTGCTTGGAGCGGCCCGCAGGCCCACATACCCATCACAGCCCGGTTGGTCCGGCACGTTTTTTAGAAAACAGTCCAGTTTTCTCTTGAAGATGTCCACGGTTGTTCCGGCAATATTTCTTACAGTCGTTGAGAGGACGTTGAACAACCGCGGACCTCTGATGTTTATACAGTGTTCTCTGATTGTGCCCATGGCACCTCTGTTCTTCACTGGTTCTATTCAGCATTTTCTTCCATATATCGTTCACTTCAGTACGTTGTTATTTTACTGTGTAGATTTGGGACCTGGCCCTCCAGTATTTTCCACGTGTATATTATTTGGTATCTCTCTCGTCTCCTTTCTAGTGAGTACATTTGGAGAGAGAGCTTTGAGACGATCCCAATAATTTAGGTGCTTTATCTCGTCTATGCGTGCCGTATATGTTCTTTGTAATCCCTCTACTTCAGCAATCTCCTGCTCTGAAGGGGGAAGTGAGTACTGAGCAGTACTCAAGACGGGAGTACTCTTCACGTGACTTGAAAGAGTACAACCACTGTGATGGGATCTCTGGACTTGAAGGTTCTCGTAATCCATCCTATCATTTTTCTGGCTGACGCAATACTTGCTTGGTTATGCTCCCTAAACATTAGGTCGTCGGACATCATTATTCCCAAATCCTTTACATGCTGTTTTCCTACTATGGGAAGATTCGATTGTGTTATGTACCCTGTATTATGTTTCAGATCCTCATTTTTGCCGTACCTGAGTACCTGAAATTTATCACTGTTAAACATCATGTTATTTTCTGCTGCCCAATCGAAAACTTTGTTGACATCTGCTTGTAGTTTTTCAATGTCTTCCGCAGAGGTAATTTTCATACTGATTTTTGTCATCTGCAAAGGATGACACAAAGCTGTGACTTGTATTTTTTTCTACATCTGATATGAGAATAAAGAAAAGCAGTGGTGCAAGGACTGTACCCGTAGGTACAGAGCAACGCCAGCTTGTTCAACTGCAGTATTTGTGCCTGCAGGACCGAACATTAGCTCTTGGACCCCACCTCTCTAGTTGCCGGGTGTCTAATACAATGACGGAGGAGAGATGAAGGGAGGGGGCAGGGAGAGGGGGATGGGATGGTTGGATGTATTATGCGAGCGTTACTTAAGAAGCGACGGGTGGGATGGGGGCTAGTGGCACCTGGCCGTGCTGGAGGTAACCTTTACTGGTGAAAGCAGCCATCATGGAGGTCACACTGAGTATGGACTCTGGGCAGTGTCTCAGGTGTGTCCACAACAACCTCCTCCTGGCAGTGCTTCCATAAGGTCAGTGCTCCTCACTGCAGCACTGTACTCAAATTATCAGGTAATGTCACTGTCTTGAGTTCCATTATGGAACAATAGTAGGCAGATGATAATGTCGTGCTCAGTACCACTATGGAACAACAGTAGCCAGATGATAATGTTGTGCTCAGTACCACTATGGAACAACAGTAGCCAGATGATAATGTCGTGCTCAGTACCACTATGGAACAATAGTAGCCAGATAATGTTGTGCTCAGTACCACTATGGAACAATAGTAGCCAGATAATGTTGTGCTCAGTACCACTATGGAACAACAGTAGCCAGATGATAATGTCGTGCTCAGTACCACTATGGAACAACAGTAGCCAGATGATGTTGTGCTCAGTACCACTATGGAACAACAGTAGCCAGATGATAATGTCGTGCTCAGTACCACTATGGAACAACAGTAGCCAGATGATAATGTTGTGCTCAGTACCACTATGGAACAACAGTAGCCAGATGATAATGTTGTGCTCAGTACCACTATGGAACAACAGTAGCCAGATGATAATGTTGTGCTCAGTACCACTATGGAACAACAGTAGCCAGATGTTGTTGTGCTCAGTACCACTATGGAACAACAGTAGCCAGATGATGTTGTGCTCAGTACCACTATGGAACAACAGTAGCCAGATGATAATGTCGTGCTCAGTACCACTATGGAACAACAGTAGCCAGATGATGTTGTGCTCAGTACCACTATGGAACAACAGTAGCCAGATGATAATGTCGTGCTCAGTACCACTATGGAACAACAGTAGCCAGATGATAATGTTGTGCTCAGTACCACTATGGAACAACAGTAGCCAGATGATAATGTCGTGCTCAGTACCACTATGGAACAACAGTAGCCAGATGATAATGTTGTGCTCAGTACCACTATGGAACAATAGTAGCCAGATGATAATGTTGTGCTCAGTACCACTATGGAACAACAGTAGCCAGATGATAATGTCGTGCTCAGTACCACTATGGAACAACAGTAGCCAGATGATAATGTTGTGCTCAGTACCACTATGGAACAACAGTAGCCAGATGATAATGTTGTGCTCAGTACCACTATGGAACAACAGTAGCCAGATGATAATGTTGTGCTCAGTACCACTATGGAACAACAGTAGCTAGATAATGTCGTGCTCAGTACCACTATGGAACAACAGTAGCCAGATGATAATGTTGTGCTCAGTACCACTATGGAACAACAGTAGCCAGATAATGTTGTGCTCAGTACCACTATGGAACAACAGTAGCCAGATGATAATGTTGTGCTCAGTACCACTATGGAACAACAGTAGCCAGATGATAATGTCGTGCTCAGTACCACTATGGAACAACAGTAGCCAGATAATGCTGTGCTCAGTACCACTATGGAACAACAGTAGCCAGATAATGTTGTGCTCAGTACCACTATGGAACAACAGTAGCCAGATGATAATGTTGTGCTCAGTACCACTATGGAACAACAGTAGCCAGATGATAATGTCGTGCTCAGTACCACTATGGAACAACAGTAGCCAGATGATAATGTTGTGCTCAGTACCACTATGGAACAACAGTAGCCAGATGATAATGTCGTGCTCAGTACCACTATGGAACAACAGTAGCCAGATGATAATGTCGTGCTCAGTACCACTTTGGAACAACAGTAGCCAGATGATAATGTTGTGCTCAGTACCACTATGGAACAACAGTAGCCAGATGATAATGTTGTGCTCAGTACCACTATGGAACAACAGTAGCCAGATGATAATGTTGTGCTCAGTACCACTATGGAACAACAGTAGCCAGATGATAATGTTGTGCTCAGTACCACTATGGAATAACAGTAGCCAGATGATAATGTTGTGCTCAGTACCACTATGGAACAACAGTAGCCAGATGATAATGTTGTTCACGTGCACAAATAACTTTCTATCCTGAAGATGATACTTTTACAATGATGAGTGTATGAATTAAGTATCAAGTCCAGTGACCGAGAGAAACGAGAAGTACTTGAACCATTGGATGACAGTATGAACTTTCAACCCTAACAGTGTGCCAGTGGTGGCGTGGGGTTGTGAAATGTATTAAGGGGTTTGAGGTAACTGTTGAGAACTGGCTAAGGAGTGGGGTGGTGGAGGGAGGGGGGGTTGTGGTGGGGGAGGGGGGGTGGAGGCAGGAATGCCGCCTCGCGCAGCGTCATACTGCCCCCTTAAGGTGCAGTATCACTATTGCATTGTTGCCGCTGCTTAGGTTACAAACAATCGTTAATAAAACCATCATCGGGATTGTATATTGTCTCATGAATATAATCATCCGGTGGGTGGAAGTGATCTTTGACCAAGAGAAACTGTGAGAAAGTATCATCCACGTCGTGAACATAAGAATAAAGGTAACTGCAGAAGGCCTATTGGCCCATACGAGGCTAACGTGTATTTCTTCACTGGGAATCTACAGTGTAAATGATGGGAAGGCGCCAGCCAGCCATCTTAACATTGTCATAGTTTTAGCAACTCTTGCACAGATATAACTGTACGCATTTTGTACTGTTGCGGTTTTAAACGTTGGCGTTAACCTACTAAACTGGAACAATATGCAGGCGATGAGTCACAATAACGTGGCTAAAGTAAGTTGACCAGACCACACACTAGAAGGTGAAGGGACGAGGACGTTTCGGTCCGTTCTGAACCATTCTCAAGTCGATTCGATTTGAGAGTGGTCCAGGACGGACCGAAACGTCGTCGTCCCTTCACCTTCTAGTGTGTGGTCTGGTCAACTGGAACAATACTTAAAACCTAACCTATTTTAGGCCTTACGTAAGAGATCCTAGGATTGTTGGGTTAGGTCTAGGTTGCAGGGTTAGGATTAACTAAATTAGGCTTCGTGTCAAATCCAATTATGTTCCTTCACGTACTAATATTAGTATGCAGAAAAGGGCGGTCCAGGTAGTCAGTCGTGACCACCTTGCCAGTCAGGGTGTGGTCCAGGTAGTCAGTCGTGACCACCTTGCCAGTCAGGGTGTGGTCCAGGTAGTTAATCGTGACCACCTTGCCAGTCAGGGTGTGGTCCAGGTAGTTAATCGTGACCACCTTGCCAGTCAGGGTGTGGTCCAGGTAGTTAATCGTGACCACCTTGCCAGTCAGGGTGTGGTCCAGGTAGTCAGTCATGACCACCTTGCCAGTCAGGGTGTGGTCCAGGTAGTTAATCGTGACCACCTTGCCAGTCAGGGTGTGGTCCAGGTAGTCAGTCGTGACCACCTTGCCAGTCAGGGTGTGGTCCAGGTAGTTAATCGTGACCACCTTGCCAGTCAGGGTGTGGTCCAGGTAGTCAGTCGTGACCACCTTGCCAGTCAGGGTGTGGTCCAGGTAGTTAATCGTGACCACCTTGCCAGTCAGGGTGTGGTCCAGGTAGTTAATCGTGACCACCTTGCCAGTCAGGGTGTGGTCCAGGTAGTTAATCGTGACCACCTTGCCAGTCAGGGTGTGGTCCAGGTAGTTAATCGTGACCACCTTGCCAGTCAGGGTGTGGTCCAGGTAGTTAATCGTGACCACCTTGCCAGTCAGGGTGTGGTCCAGGTAGTTAGTCATGACCACCTTGCCAGTCAGGAAACAAACTGAATTAGGAAATTGCGTGACATTCTGGGAAGTTACCACCCAAGATATTTCGCGACTTGGGGGGGGGGTTGTTATTGCCTATTAGCTGTACCCCGCCAAAGCAACCCTCCACTGTCCCCCTTGTCCTCCCCACCATTACCCCCTTCCCCCGTCCTTCCAGCCATTCCCCACTCCCCTGTCCTCTTGTCTTCCCCATCCCCTCGCCCCCCCCACCATCCCCTTTCCCCCTCCCCCCAACCTAACCCCTCTCCCCCTCCCCCCAACCTTCCCCTCTCCCCCGTCCCCTCGTCCTCCCCACTCCCTCGTCCAATGTGTTCCCAAATGATGTGATGTTCCCATCAGAAAGATGGGAACATCAAATGATCTGATGTTCCCATCAGAGAATTGGGAATATCAAATGATCTGATGTTCCCATCAGAGAATTGGGAATATCAAATGATCTGATGTTCCCATCAGAGAATTGGGAACATCAAATGATCTGATGTTCCCATCACTGAAATACAAGAAAGTTAAAAAAATAAATGAAAATATGAAAAAATAAAAAAATAAACTATACTCACGAAATGAACGGTCTGGTAAACACAGCTCAATTTCAACAGTGTCACATAGAATAATTAAATCAAAATTAAAATTAATCGAAATCTATGAAAATTAATGTTGTCAATGCAATCAGAAACATTGAAATGGAATCATAACATATTTAGGATGTCGTGAGTTGCTCTTACGTGCAACAGATGGCGTTTTCTTAAAAAAAAAAAAAATATTTTTACCTGTCACAGGTGTGGCATCTATACTTAAACTTATGAAATGAACGGTATGGTAAACAACACAAGTCAATTCCAATGCAATGTCACACAAAATAATTAAATCAAAATGAAAATAAATCAAACTATGAAAATTCAATGTATCAAAGCAATCGGAAACATTGAAATGGAATCGTAACATGTATAGTGTGTGTGTGTGTGTGTGTGTGTGTGTGTGTGTGTGTGTGTGTGTGTGTGTGTGTGTGTGTGTGTGTGTGTGTGTGTGTGTTGTGTTTTGCTATTGCGTGCAACAGATGGCGCTATTTAAAAAAAAAAAAAAAAGTTTTTACCTGTGACAGGTGTGGCATCTATGTTGTAGGTATATAAATACATGCGCGTATTCCAATGGAACGTTGTGACAATTTCAATGCAATTGGTGAAGAATTTTCGGAGATTACAGTGTGTGTTGCTTTTACGTCCTACAGATGGCGCTGTTTTTCAAAAAAAAACATGTTTTTTTCCTGTCACAGGTGAGGCATGTATATAGTCGGAATATAAAAACGCGCGCCTACTCGAATGCAAAGTTTTATCAAAATTTCAAAGAAATCGGTAAAGAGGTTTCAAAGATTTCCCTCGCATGAAAAACACGAAAAACAGTTTTTCAAAAAATCATGTTTTTTCCCGTCACAGACATGAAACTTTTATAGTATGTGTATAAAAACCCGCTCGGATGCGACTGGCAGGTTGTGTGACAATTTCCAAGCAATCGGTGAAGAACTCTCGCAGATTGACGGTCATGCACAAACAAACATTTCCATTTTTATTTATATAAATTTTATTTATATAGTGTAACATCCTGGAGGCTTGGGGGGGGGGTGTCCCGTGACTTGGGGGCTTGGGGGGTCCAGTAACCTGGAGGGTTGTCCCGTGACTTGGGGGCTTGGGGGGTCCAGTGACCTGGAGGGTTGTCCCGTGACTTGGGGGCTTGGGGGGTCCAGTGACCTGGAGGGTTGGTGGAGTCCCGTGACCTTTGGGGGGTGGGGGGGGAAGTTTGGGGTCTCTGGAGTAAACCATGTGGGAATAATAATGTCTGACGACCCACCGTGTAGTGATCACAACACAGTCAATAGAGCGCGAGGTGTGCCCGCACACCGCTCATACTGTGGAGATCACCAGTGTTGTCCCGCCTCGAGTACTGCTTGCTGATAACCTCTCCCCCTGCACAGCGGGAGAGGTTGAGGAAATAGAGGGAATACAGAGGACATACGGCATACATAGACACCATAAAGCACCTAAATTATTGGGATCCTCTCCAAGCTCTCAACGTGTACTTCCCGGACAGGAGACGTGGTACCATGAAAAGATACGAAAAATCTCTAGAAGCAGCCCAACCAAACCGCTGCACCACAGCCCACTAGAACAAGCAAACATTCTCCTTGATCAATGGGCACTAACATCGAGCTACGACTCACTCCCAATTAACATACAGCACAAACTTGATGACACACGCCCCAACAGACAACGAACCATCAATCTTGCCTGTACAGCTATCGACGTGTCGGACCTTAATGATGTAACTGAATGGGAATTAAATCATGCACTAAAGATGGGAAAATCAACTGCTCCTGGAGAGGATGGTATTACTTACAGTCTACTGAGATTAGTCTCACACGTACCAGGTAATCCACTATTAGTGTTGTACAGAATGAGTTTACGTGAAGGAGTATTACCTGATGCTTGGACAAAGAGTGTCATTGTTCTCATCCCCAAACCACACTCAGATAATTATAGACCCATATCTCTAACATCGTGTGTTTGTAAAGTGCTTGAATGTATTGTTCTTAACCGACTCATGTATCGTATACAGGGGCACCTGTCACCCCAACTGTTTGGATTTATGCCTGGGCTCAGTACACAACACTGTTTTGCTGAGTACTTCGCACATATTGAAGCTTCCCCCCAAACAGTCTTCATCGACCTAGCAGCAGCTTTTGATACAGCAAACAGAGGAATCATACTGGAACAGCTTGCCGAGCTGGGAATACAAGGAAAATTACTGAAATGGATAAAGGGCTATTTGTCTAATCGAACAGCATATGTTTTGTTTAATGGTGTTAAAAGCACAGAGAGCAAACACTTTGAACTGGGAACTCCACAAGGAGGGGTCCTCAGTCCCTTATTGTTCAACGTTCTGATGCATAAACTTATTAAAGATCTTCCAACTAATAATGAAGACACTGTCATTTGTTATGCTGATGATATATGTTTACAGGCTGCCACCGAGCCTAGAATGCAAGTTCTGCTCGACGCTTTTGCTACTAGAGCTGAGGAATGTGGCCTCCTTATCTCTGTACAGAAAACTCGTGCCCTCATTCCATGTGGTATTCCACCACCCAATTATCATATAGATGGGCGAGCACTTGAGAACTGCGAGTCTTACAGATACCTTGGTGTCCCCATTAACGACCCTGGGTACCTTTCTTCTCTCAAGAGGAGACTTTGGGAGAGATTAAAGCCCTTACGGGTCCTTGTTGGTGTCAATCATGGGCTTAACGTGAGACTTGCTAGAATGTTTTATGTATCATTTATACGCTCTGTGATTGACTACAATGCTCTACATCTCACACTGTATACTGACAAAGAGCTGAAATCTCTTGAAACCTTGCAAAATGAAGCTATGCGTCTCATCCTTGGGGCTCCAAAGTCCACGAGAATAGTTAACATGAGAGCAGAGTTAAAATTACCTACCATAAGTGAGAGAATCTTGTCTATTAGCACAGTTTTCGGCGTGAAGGCATTGAGTAGATCTAGACAACACATGAAGTTTCAAGCTAAACTTTCTAATATGCTACACTCACCTGAGGTCTATAGAAGAAGAACGAAATCTGATTATGTATATTGGTTCTACAAGGTAGCCAACTCCATCAAAATATTAAATATGTACCCAACTCGACTAATGATTAATCAGCCAATTACTCCATGGGATAACTGGGATCTATCAGTTGATTTTGTAAATGCGCCCAAGAAAGATAGTGTGCACACTACATTGTTAAAACAGTTAACACTGAAAAGCATCACTGAAAGTACTCAGAGTATGGGTAACGATGTTTATCAGTGCTATACCGACGGCTCTGTAGAAGAAGGTGGACGATGTACCGGATGTGCATGTAACATATTTGAACAATCTTCTCTCGTACATACAGCAATGAAGCGCGTCAATGACTGGGCAAGTACAACTCAAACCGAACTTGCAGGCATATACCTTGCCACTGAATTTTTAAAAGACAAAGGCAGTGGACTTATATACTGTGACTCGCAGAGTGCACTCCTGGCATTGAACGCACATAGTAGTGACACCCAGAAAATAGTCAGTGATATTCGAATGAATGTTTTAGCTGCCAAAGAAAACAGATTTGAGATTAAATTCCTATGGATACCATCACATGTTGGCATCTCAAGGCATGACACTGCTTGCTAAGTCAGCTTGCAGAAAACCAGTGGTAGAAATTGATATGGGTGTTTCATTAGCAGTGACAAAGAGAATACTTAAACAAATATCTAATGAAAATCTCACCGACCTAACAAATTCTCAAAGACCTGAAAGTTGTAGCATTAAATATTATGATAGATATCGTGAGGAGACATTCACATATGGGACTAATAGAACAAGAACCCGGCAATGTGATGTTATAGTGGCCAGAATACGCCTGGGATATAGACGTATCTGGCAGCTTTCTCAAAACCCAAATGTCGAGTACACAATGTGTCAACTTTGTGAAAGAGAAAACATGCACTCTCTTGAACATTATATTGTAGAATGTCCCATACTGACTGACTTTCGCCCTCCTGGGCTAAGGTATGCTGAACTGTGTAGTTACTATATGAGTACTGGAACACTTGATGATATATTGGACTTGTATCCAAAATTGACCATGCAATGTATCAATCATACAATGTATGTATGTGATGTAACTATATAACCTGAGCTTGTAAAAGCACCTTCATCACCTTCAGTGATTAAGTGCTTAATTGCACACTAGTTTCTTTATCAGCTACCTCACCCTGTCAGGGTAAATGAGACAAATGTATGTGAATGCATGTATGTGTGTATATATGTATGTGTATGTGTGTGTGTGTATGTATATGTATGGGTATAAAGCATATATGGAAGCTGATCAGAATTACATTTCACCTTTGTGAATGTACATTAATGACACTATGTAAAAGACACATCTAATACTTTATGTAGGGCGTACGTAAATCTGTGTATCTTTGTATTTACGTATGTAGGTTAGCTTAGCATTTTAAAAGCACCGAATCACCTTCTGTGGTTGAGTGTTCAATAAACCCTTGAACTGTATGTTTAACACTTCTCTAACCCTGTCCATGGAGGACAGAAGAAAATGTATACATTCTGGTTAGCATTGTAAATGTGTGGCCACGTCTGTGGTAGAAAATAATAATAAAAAAAAAAAAAAAAAAAAAATGTTTATCAGGAGAACAAGCAGCAGATGGAATAATTGTGGTAACGGTAATAAGTTCAATAATGGTGATGAACTGCGATAAACCTTGCAGTGAGCACGCTGCTGCTGCTTCATACTCGCGTATGGAAATTACCAAGAGTCAGGTCACTTGACGATGGAGTATACCTGGAGAGGGTTCTGGGAGTTGTTCTACTCCCCGAGCCCGGCCCCGGGCCAGCCTCGACTTGTGATAACTTGTGAGGTCTCTGGATTTGAACGTTCTCATAATCCATCCTGTCATTGTCCTGGCCGCCGCTATATTTGCTTGGTTATGTTCACTAAATGTCAGGTCGTCAGACATCATAATTCCCTGATCTTTTACATGTTGCTTTCCTTCTATGAGTAGGTCTGATTGTGTCCTGTAACCTGTGTTTCGTTTAAGTTCCTCGTTTAAACCATACATCAGTACCTGGAACTTATCACCGTTAAACATGTTTGTTATATTATTTTCTGTAAACTGTTATTTTCAGTTGCCCAATCGAATAATTTATATATCTGGCTGTAGTTTTTCAGTGTCTTCTACAGTGGCAATATTCATGCTGATTTTTGTATTATCTGCAAAGGATGACACGAAGCTGTGATTAGTATTTTTGTCTATATCAGAGATAAGAATGAGAGATAGCAGTGGTGCAAGGACTGTGCCATGGGGTACAGAACTTTTCACTGCTCTTGGACTTTATCTTACTTGATTGACCGTCACTCTGCATTCTGTTTGACTAAGTTGAAAATCCTTCGGGTTACTATACCCTTTATTTCTTTTGATCTCATTTTATGGGCTGTCACTCCATGGTCACTGCACGCTTTTCCTCTAAGACTTGTGTGATTGTCATAGTGGTTGAGTAACTGTGAAAGACAGGATCTTCCCGCTCTAAATCCATGTTGTCCTGGGTTGTGAAGTCCATTGTTTTCCATAAAACTGGAAATTTGATATCTAATCTCTATCAAAAACTTTTATTATATGTGTAGTTAGTGCAACTGGTCTATAATTTTTAGCCAAAGCTTTACTCCCCCCCCCCCTTGTGCAGAGGAGCTATATCTGCAGGTTTAAGTGCTGCTGGTATCTTCCCTGTATCCAGGCTCTTTCTCCATATTACGCTGAGTGCTCGCGCTATTGGTACTTTACATTTTATTGTGATTATTGAATTCCGTGAGTCAGGCCATGGGGCTGAGTGCATGGGCATGTTGTCAATTTGTGTCAAAGTCTTCAGAGTTCGTGTTAATATCCTTTATATTCTGAAGCTTGGACGTTATTCATAAAGAAACTATTTTTTGGATCTTCAATTTTCTTGTGTATTGGGGTGCTAGACAGCCTCATACTGGCCTTATAGAATTTCACTAATTTATTTGTTGTCCTCTGTGTACGTACCTTCGGTTATAAGTAAAGGTCCAATACTTACGGAGTTTTTTTTATTTTTATTTTGCCTATGTGATTTTTTTATCTCTTGTATAGCTTTATCTCTATAGTATAGCAACTCCATTTCCTGACTCGTATGATCGCTTCAACGTTTGTTCTATTTCCTCAATCTCCCTGCTTAGGCTTGTTTTCCTTGCTTGTGATAGTTGTGTCTGCCGAAGCATTTCCGTTATTTTTTTCCTTCTCCTGTACAGTCGTCTGCGTTCTCTTTCTAGAGTGGTCCTCTTTCTGCCCCTCCTCACAGGTACGTGCTTCAAGCAGACCTTGTAAGCTTCAGCTGTCAGTTGAGCTATTCCCTGTGTGGGAGTTTTGTCGCTTAAGACCGTCTCCCATTGAATGGTTGCAAAGTCTACATTTATTTTTTCCCAGTTGATCCTCTTATTTTTAAAGTTGAGTTGATTGAATACCCCCTTCTCGCTTGTTGATTCTCTTGGCCCTACTACCGTTATTAATGTTAGTTTGACTTCACTGGGCTTGTGGTCTGAATGTATAGTATCTAAGATCTATGTGTCTGATTAGCTAATCTTTGTGAATATCAGGTCCAGCGGGCGGTCCGTCTAATTACCAAAAACTACCACATACTACACACGCTTCAGAAAACTTCCTGGCAATACGTTAGTAATGAATAAATATGATATATTTACTCATTATAATGTTGGTGCTGAATGTACAACACGAAAAAACATAATTTTAATCTGAAAAAGTATCTTTTTATAAAGAAATTAGACGAAAATAAAAAGCTGGTGACGCCAAATCAAGTCGACGATCCAAGCTTCGGTTAGGTTAGGTTAGGTTTGGTTAAGTTAGGTTAGGTTAAGTTAGGTTAGGTTAAGTTAGGTTAGGTTAGGATAGGTTAGGATAGGTTAGGTCAGCCTAACTTTAGTAATGAATAAATATGATATATTAAGTTAGGCTGACCTAACCTAACCTATCCTAACCTAACCTAACCTAACCTAACCTAACTTAACCAAACCTAACCTAACCTAACCGAAGCTTGGATCGTCGACTTGATTTGGCGTCACCAGCTTTTTATTTTCG
Source organism: Procambarus clarkii (assembly GCF_040958095.1). Classification (NCBI taxonomy): domain Eukaryota; kingdom Metazoa; phylum Arthropoda; class Malacostraca; order Decapoda; family Cambaridae; genus Procambarus; species Procambarus clarkii. Next base: position 16,558,351 of record NC_091168.1, read on the forward strand.
TCTAATTTCTTTATAAAAAGATACTTTTTCAGATTAAAATTATGTTTTTTCGTGTTGTACATTCAGCACCAACATTATAATGAGTAAATATATCATATTTATTCATTACTAACGTATTGCCAGGAAGTTTTCTGAAGCGTGTGTAGTATGTGGTAGTTTTTGGTAATTAGACGGACCCCCAGCGGGTGCTCGTTCCTAGTTGGTTCTGTAATTTGCTGATTGAGCGAGAATTTGTCACAGAACCTCGGTAGTTTCTGACCTGTAGTTGGTTATTTCCAGGTTGAATTCCTGCTATAATGTTATTGTTTACTATTCTCCATTTTAAACTGGGTAGGTTGAAGTCTCCGAGGAAGATATCCGGTACTGAGGGTTGTAAAGTTATTAAGGATATTCTCGTGTGCTTAATCAGAGTTCTCGTGGGCAGGTCAGAGTTAGACACCCAGAGAGAAATTGAATTGAAATTGAAATAAGTTTATTGAGGTAAAATACACACAAAGGGATGAGGTAGCTCAAGCTATTCTCACCCCGTTCAGTACAACGTGTTAATATATACATATACACACATCACAAATAAACATATTACCAAACATTCTGAGAGGTAAAAATATACATTTCCTCCCTCACAAGGAGTATGGTATCAGACGTACACACAAATACTTTTATGACCTAGGTATACTGTATAGACAATTTGCAAGACACCTGCAGATAATTCAACAAAATATTACAATCTTGGTGCAAAATTCTTATATCTCTCAAGAATATCATCAACCTTTCCGTTGTGACACATCCAGGCTATTTGTTCAGGAACAGTCCTTATCTCAGTGTTTCTATATACACTAATCAACGGACAATCAAGAATATAATGGGCAAGGGTGTGAGACCTTAACATACCACATAGTTTACACTTCGTGTCATTACCATGAACATCTATCCCATATTCCCAGTAATATTTGTACCCAAGCCTGAGCCGCATGTACACAGAGTCACTCCAAGCATTTCTCCTTTTACCATAAGTGAAATGGGTGTTTTGACTCACATACATGTAGTGTTGCATGGTTTGACTACTCTCATACATTATCTCTCTCCTCTCCACTCCCGCCTGTGCCTGAATATTTCTGATTTTGCTTCTTATTTGTCTCATTGTGAATTCACATTCGATGTCAACTTGTGGTTTTGATGTGGCACGTTTGGCCAAGTCATCCGCCACCTCGTTGAGCACTATTCCAACATGAGATGGAATCCACATGAATTTCACACTATAACCTTTCAGCTGTATCTCAGTTATTCTTCTCTTACAGTCCTCCACTATAGACATGAAGACTGGGTTTCTACTGTTTAAGGACTCCAGTGCTCCTCGGCTATCGACAAATACAAAAACATTTTTGTCGTCATGACGTACTTCCTCCAAACACGCCAGAATGGCCTGCAGTTCAGCTTGTGTGGATGATATATGAGAAGGTAAACCTTACATGTGAAGCCGGGCGCTTACTGCTAGCTTCTGGCAGGCGCCAGTCTGACAAGCAGCACCGTTGGTCAAGTTCAGCCGAGCAGTGAGGTCCGTCAGCAGTGAGGTCCGTCAGCAGTGAGGTCCGTCAGCAGTGAGGTCCGTCAGCAGTGAGGTCAGCATTGCCGTTTCATTAACGAAGTGCAGCATTGGCAAACAGCAGAGAACATTGACCCTTCTGCTTGACATTCCTGGGTGTCATACAGTTAATAAGAACATTTGACTGGTATGTGACTTTAACACCTGGGGGGGGGGGGGGTAACTGGAGAGCAAAACCGCAGATGTTAAAGGTTGTGCTTGTAACTGCTCGGCATGACTTGTCAACACTGGGTTCCCAGGGCGCCTGTGTGGAGAGCTGTCTCCACACCGGCGCCCACAAGCCACACGTCTCCTCCACCACCTCCCTCACTGATCATTTGATGTGGTTTTATTATGCTAATATGGTCTCCCTTAATGAACTGGTATAAACAATAGAATGTAAACATTGAAAATAGTCAAATAGGTCCTTGCTGTATGTGAGCGCTGATGCTGCGGGGCGGCGAGGCCCCCTGTCGTGCGGGGCCCCTGTCGTGCGGGGCCCCTGTCGTGCGGGGCCCCTGTCGTGCGGGGCCCTTGTCGTGTGGGGCCCTTGTCGTGTGGGGCCCTTGTCGTGTGGGGCCCTTGTCGTGCGGGGCCCCTGTCGTGCGGGGCCCCTGTCGTGCGGGGCCCCTGTCGTGCGGGGCCCCTGTCGTGCGGGGCCCCTGTCGTGCGGGGCCCCTGTCGTGCGGGGCCCCTGTCGTGCGGGGCCCCTGTCGTGCGGGGCCCTTGTCGTGCGGGGCCCTTGTCGTGCGGGGCCCCTGTCGTGCGGGGCCCCTGTCGTGCGGGGCCCCTGTCGTGCGGGGCCCTTGTCGTGCGGGGCCGGGCAGAGGGCAGCAAGGAGTGTTTCGTTATGCAGGAAGACCCGCACATGTGTGTGTCAAGAACTAGCTGCGTGATGCTAAAACTCTCGCTACTAGTACCCTCTGGGAGAGTCTCTCGCCTGCTGATGTAAAGGTAAACTGTCTCCAGAACTATTCCTATACTCTAATGTCGAATGGGGAAAAATCGCAGAATTCAGAGTTAATTTTGTCATTGGTGTTGAAGACGTGTACAAATCCACAAGGGATTTGTTCCGTGACGAGGATACAATCCTCGTCACAACCCCTGTGGATTTGTTCATTTGATGCATCACGTTAGTGTGATCTGTGTGTGTAAAGACACGTGTAAATACTTCATTCATAATGATGTACTGCCAGCAATGTTAGCCAAGTATTCCAAGTTCCCATACATGTTAGCTGACTGTAGGTGCCACGGGCACATGACTGTAAAGCTGCCGGCCAGTTGGTGGGAGTGGAGCACCATTAGTAACTGTGTAACAGACTCAACACATGTAAATTGGTTTGTTTAGACTTGTGGGCCATTTCGTGAACCACTGGATTTAAAAAACTAATAAACTGTGTAACTAGGACTGTGGGGTTCAGTTAGCGACCCACGATGTGCTGAACCCTTTCCACCGCCGCCCACGGGATGGGTATGGGATCCACTACCGCCCACGGGATGGGTATGGGGTCCACTACCGCCCACGGGATGGGTATGGGGTCCACTACAGCCCACGGGATGGGTATGGGGTCCACTACAGCCCACGGGATGGGTATGGGGTCCACTACAGCCCACGGGATGGGTATGGGGTCCACTACAGCCCACGGGATGGGTATGGGGGTGCATAATAAATGACGAAAATAAAAAAAAATGTATTGATGTGCCTAAGCCCAGAGTTTTGTATGACAATTTTTTTTTATATAATTTTCTCAACGTCGACATATTTTTTTATTTATGTTGCCTTGTACACATACAAAGTTACACACTTGGTAAATATAATAGTAATTTGGGGGAGGGGGGGGGAGGAGGGGTGGCGACGGGGGCGTCATTTTCAAAATATATAGGGATTTGAACTTCTCCATAATCAAAAGTCCACTACGGGCTCACCATAGCCCGTGCCACTTGGAACTTTTTGTTTCAAGTAGCGAATCTTAATCATTATCATCCATAATCAACATGTTGTTTGAGTTTTGAGTTAATAGGAGGATGTTACAAGGTAGTTGCTGCCTCTCGGTACCAAAGTGAGTCATTAAAATTATTTACATAATTTTTTTTTTTTTATTTTTTAGTTTTGCCATTGCCGCTGGGGAAGAGGATGGATCACTGGCAGTAAATTGTTGTTAAACGACCAATTTTTTCACAAATAATGATGTATTTACAATAACAAAAAATTAGATTAATGTTAGGATATAGAAGTGTGAAGGCAAGAATGTTGTGTAGTTCACCCACTGTACAGAACCCTTCAGACGAGGGTTCAACAGGTGAACACAACCGGTTCATCACTAAATTTCTTCGTCCGTAACTAAGCTTGAATCAACACTATATTAGGATTGAACTTAATGTTTAAACATGTGGTTTCTAGACCCATCAGTTGATGGGCATTCCTTTACAACACAGGAATCCGGGAACGTATCAATAAATTACTGCGATGATCGTTATAAGATTAGTGTTGTTGATTGTATTGGTGAGTAGTACCCCGGTGAGGTGCGGAGGGTACCAGGGCGCCCCGAGGGTGACACACTAGTCACCTGCCACTCGTAAACATACACCCTCTAATATCCAACAGTTTTGATAGATTTCGACAGGAGACCATCCCGAAGGTCTGTGTAGTATCGCGTCAGTGTGACGGGCGTCTCTTCCAGCCCTCCCTTTACATGCCCGCCACTCACCCATTCCTCCACCCCTTCCACTTTGTTGTTGTTTTAGATTCAACTACTCGGAACAAAAAATTCCAAGCAGCACGGGCTATGGTGAGCCCGTCTTAGTCGCTTGGCACAGGTGATGACCCTCCCTTCCACTTTGCATCTGTGAGATTTCCTATTTTTGTGTTACCCTAATTCACTAGTGATGCTCAGTCAGAGAGGGCTGCACAAGCCAACACGTTAAATGTCAGAGGTGGAGATAATACTTTAAAACTGAAAAATAAAGGGCGAGAGCAACTGCCAATCTCCAATTCCTTAGACACGTATCCACTAGAACGTTTAGCTCCTTAATGCTTAGGGCAATGTTAAGGGTAACTATTGGGATCTCTCACCAAATTTATATTGGTGTGTGTCTTCAGGTTCGAATCAGGTTCGAATCCAGATGCAGGCCTTCATTAAATGCAACAAATGGTCTAATTTGTTGTAGCATAAGTGAGAGAGGTAAATATTGATGAAAGGTGTTGACATAAAGACACTTCTCTTGTTAACAACAACAGCAACTTATTACAAAAAACTTAATACTGATACAAAGCACAACAATTATAACGTTACGTTAATTGTCCTCAGTGACACTAAAGACAGCTATTGTAACAACCTTTAGTATAGTACGGACGCCATGCCCATACCGCTCTTGACTTGTATAATGAGCTAGACTGAACAAACTGGGGCCCAATTGGACTCAAGATGCAGATTAAAATAATCCCAGCAAAACTCTTTAACAACAACAGCCAACACAGCAAGACTGGTCACTGAGACAGTCTCTTGTGACACAAATTACGCTACCACAAGTCTCTATGGACTACAATCATAACAACAATTACTTTAACGTTCTATCCGAAAAACCAGAACAATTGATTCCCAATCAATTGAATCAAACAATTTAGTTAATTACACTAATTGCATTAATTAATTACTTTAATTAGTCATCCAGAGAGTCAACAATCAAAGTAAATTTATGTTAATTACAATCTGTCACTCAGTCCAATAATCAAAATAATTCTCCCACAGTAATTACTATCACAAAGACAATTAAACAATCATTAATTAATTACATTAATTAACTGTCCGTTTGACAGTAGTTAATCGAGAACGAATTACGTTAACTCAACGTTGTCACTTGAGACAGCTGCCCAAACAAGACTGTCACTTCACTTGATAACATAAATTACACCGCCTCAACGGACAGCAATCAAAGCAACTAATTAACTTGACTAACTCTTCAATTAACAATTACAGATCACATAAATCCTTGTCAGAACACGGTAACCCTCGCCTACACCTCAGTGCTTAATCCATAACACAGCACAACATTAACACAACACAAATCACAATAGCACTAATAATCACAAACACATCAATCGATAACCACAGTAATCAATAATTCAGGGTATCACCTCAGACTACCTCTTACCTCTCAGGACTCAATATCATTCTTCTGAAATATCAAAGATACACATGGAAATCTGTAATCGGAATGGTATAATATTGAACCGAATCTCAATTCAACACAATAGTACAACCTGAATAAATGTGTAAATACGTGTAACTCATACACAACCAGAGACCAAATTACAGTAATCCCACAGACGTACTGTAACCGTCCCTTACATGTGCGTTCCTCTACTACGCTTCCCTCACCTGTACAGGTGCTAATGAGACAACGTCAAGTCGGACGGTTGATGTAAAATGAACACTAGGAACTTAAGCACAACAAAATAGAGATAAATGTACGAGTACTCACAGTAATATAATCGACCTTTCACTCTGCCATACATACAAGAGATGACTCTGCAGCTGATTGAAGATCGAACTCTGCAATTTTAGCACGTGAGGACATGCATGACCACGTGGAGTAACATGCACCCTTACGGCGTGTGTGGGTGGAGGCGAGTCGGGTCTCCCTCACACGGGCGAGAGTGGCTCGCTCTCAACGTGAAGTGTGCGGAGTGTGTTTGTGACACGGGCGATGAACACGTGTGAGCACACGGGGTGAGGTACACGTTGGAGACATAGGGTGGTGACCACGTGCCACCATCCTACAGGAATTGATAGGGTAGATAAAGACAGGCTATTTAACACAAGGGGCACACGCACTAGGGGACACAGGTGGAAACTGAGTGCCCAAATGAGCCAGAGAGATATTAGAAAGAAATTTTTTAGTGGTTGACAAATGGAATGCATTAGGAAGTGATGTGGTGGAGGCTGACTCCATACACAGTTTCAAGTGTAGATATGATAGAGCCCAATAGGCTCAGGAACTTGTACACCTGTTGATTGACGGTTGAGAGGCTGGACCAAAGAGCCAGAGCTCAACCCCCACAAGCACAATTAGGTGAGTACGTGTTAAGGTACATTGGGTGACAGCGCGGGGGTGGGAAACACTACGTTCACAAAAGTAGCTGTAATTCACATAATTCACTCAGGACAGTTTCTCGCAATATGGGGAACAAGTTCTTATCCCCTAAATGACATCCACCCAGTTGTATACTTATGGATGTAGACGGATGGTCTCGATAACAGTGGATGATCACATTGCAGTTTGGTTCACTCTGCCAGGACTATGCTTTCCTTGGTACTATACATTTCTCTCGTATTCACTCTTAATACCATAAATCCGATCTTCACGACAATGAAATCTGATGGCCAAAGCAGCGAAGAATGGAATGGTGATATAGAATTAACTTAATGTTGCGTTAGACGGTGTTTCTCGTAGTTTTGGCTGAAACTATGGGATTACCCGTCTTCATAAAACTGGTGACAGATTCAGAATAACGTCTCCGGGCGGCCTAAGTGTTGGTCTACCTGACCACAACTCTCCCTGACTGCCACTTGTCTCTGTAAGTTGGTTTTTCATCCTTAGGATTTGTACTGTAATACTCATTACAGTAGGTGTAATTTCCTTGTACAAATTGCTACGGCGGACCACCGTGCTATTTTCTGACAGTGGGTGTCATGTATTGTCCATAGACACCCAACAATGTACACCCACAGTACAAGCTAATGAAGTTAGCTTTGGTGCACTCTCTCTGAAGACAAAATGGCAGCATGCGCACTCTACCACACATTTGTAAGCTATCTGGTATTCCATTTTCTCACATCACCGGCAAATTTATCAACAACCACCATTTAGCTATTGGTGTGGCTGGCACGTAGGCGTCACTAACGGCTTTGCAAATAATGGTGTATAATTGGTAGTATTTGCGGACTGAATGTGCTGAATATTAACATGTGGTTGATGCGCCTTCATTGCCTCGTGGGCAGTTGGTGTCTTTAGCCCCTTTGTGTGCACAGCTTGTTCGTTAATCGTTTTGTTCTTGTACAGTTCATCAGTCACTTTATTAATTCTGGCGTGCCTTGACTTTGGTATTTGAGGAAGTTAACCAGAGTTAACCTGTGGACATGGCTTCCAGTGTACTGTGGGTGGTGGTGGGGGGGGGGGTGTACATAGATGGGAGAAGATAAAACTATTGTAATGGAGGTTAGAGGGGTCGAAGGTAAGATACAATCATTTACCTACTAGGTTAAGGCCATTGCTTGCTTATAATAACTGTTGCAGCACTCTGATGTGCAAGTTACTGCCCCGCTCATGTGCCAGATAAGTCGACTGCGGGCTCACCATAGCCCCTGCTACTTTGGAACTTTTGTTCCGAGTAGCTGAATCTTAAACAACGGCTCTGATATGGGCTATTCTTGCCCGTGCCACCTCTTGGGTGGCTTCATCAATGCTCATCATCAATGCTCAGCATCATCTGATGCTCATGACACAGGTAGCTCCACATCACATTCACTCTAAACGTCCATCTTTGCTGCCTATGGTTCAGGGCCTATCTGCACCTTAAAGCATAAGGTCAAGGTTCGCCTCCAGGGGAATCTTGTTCAGAAATCTTGAGCTAGGAACTGGAGACAAGTCGAAGAGTGGAGAAGAGTGGAGAAAAAGATCGGTGGCCCAACCACCGTGGATAAAACTTACAGATGACACTGTGATGTGGTGGTAAGGTGGAATTCACGTGGTTGCTCACTGTTGTTTTGCAGGAGGCAGGACTTCTCGTTGCAGATCTGGTGGAGTTCTGCATTACTACATTACGATGACGGTCTTTATTGATGGTTGTTTTCAGGCTTGGATCGTCGGTCTTCTTCTTCCCGGGTTTCTGGGCCGGTCAGTTGGTCTTCCTATGTGTTGACATGGTGAAGCTGTCGTTGGATGTAGTGTCCAGAAGGAAATCTTCGGTTGACTAGGGGTGCTTCTGTGGAGGAGATGGTAGTCCAACCGAGACTTCCTCATCCGATGAGTCGGCTGACTCAAAAGCAGAGGCAGTGGATCTTGAGGGATGAGTTCTTGCTTGTTGAGTCTCTGCAGGCCCTTCAGCAGATGTAGATCGTTTAGAGGGTGAACACACGGGAGGTGGAACTGTGGCAGTAGTCGATGGATGAGAGGTGTGTTGGCGTCTGGGTGGCTTGTGATACAGTTGCACCAGGCGCAGACATTGCAGCTGTTGACAGTAGGTTCGTAAGCATGGCGGCGCTCACAGTGATGTCAGAGACCGGATCCGGATCTTGAGAACTAGAGGTTGAAGTGGTGTTGGTGTAGACTTCAACAAGAACATTGAAGGCTGGGACACCATTCACTTTGTAAAGACTATTCAGAACTCGCATATTCTTGGGGGGTAGTGCCAGCTATCATACTGGCCGCCGATGTCAATGCTTGAACTGTGCTACACAGTGATTGGTCGGGGTAGGATGAAGGTGGCGACGACTGGCTTGATGAGTGGCTGGCCGGCTGGGAGCTGGGTCCCCATTGGCTAGTAGAAGCAGTAACAATAGATTGTTGGTGTGTATAGGTGGTGGGTTCCTCCTCCCGGAAGTTCCAGAAAAGTGGCGGCTTGAATGTTGATTGGTTGGTTGGAGCCAAGGTGCCTGGGCTGGTGCTGGTTCCGGCAGAAGATGTGGTTTTCTCCAAGTTCTTGATGACTTCTTGTTTACGAGGACAACTAGTGGAGGTTGCAGGATGCTCGCCATTGCAAAGCAAACAGCATAGTGTTTCTAATGTGCAGATAGAATAATGGTGATCGGCTTAGCAGAGGTTACACTTTTGCACAAGCTGTTTACATTTGCTGGTGGAGTGGGTGAACACACCAGCACCAGACGCACTGGTTGACATTGTGGAAACATTCCATCTTCACACGGAATGACTGACGGAATGTGGAGGCTGAAGTTGTAAAGATCATTTCTGGTAACCAGGGTAGCAGAAGCTACGTCCATGAAGGCAAGCTTTAAGGTGCGTTGTTTCATGAGGAAGTGAGCTTGATGGATCTGTAAGCCTGGGTTTGAGTTTTCAAAGTCGTGCATAAAAGCTTTTTCATCTGCTGCATATTGGCCCACGATCCATTGGCTGAGTTCATTAATAAAGACAGATCGTGCAGCAAAGTACTGATGTGGGAGGTTGAGACAAAAGTGGAAGGCCTCAGCAAAATAGGTGTTAAGTCTCGGCAGTTTGTCGAGGTCCTTCGCACTAGAAAAATAGATGATGATGTCTGTGCCTTCCTGTCCGATGTTGTTAGGTGTCTTTCAGTAGTTTCAGGAGGGATGTTAAAGTGGTTGCACCATTCTTTCCCCCCCATCCCATTCCAAATCCTTATCATGACCCCTTCCCAGTGCTATATAGCTGCAATGGCTTGGCGCTTTCCCTTGATAGTTCCCTTCCCTTCAGGAGGGATGTCTTGGAGAACGGGTGCTCGTCAAGGGGCGTTCCATGGACCTTGTAATGTTTGTGATGTATGGTGCTCTTCCTGGTGGACGAGGAATCACACTCAATGGCTACATGTCACTGGAGATGGCCTACCGTCTCTACTCGGCATAAAATACCAAGTTGGGAGTGGGGTCTGACCATCTAGAGTAAAGCGAGCCGTTTGCAGTATATTTACCCACCAGGCAATGCTGGGTGAGAGAAAGCTGGAGCAACAAGACACGTCCGTCTGTGACGGCTGCAGGTTGTTGAATCCTCTGATCAGTGATCTTGTGATCTGATCAGTGATCAACAGGACCGTGTTCGCCAGGAATAACTGCACGTGGATCACCGACCACGACGACATCCTCGCCAACATCAAGGACCAGAACCTGACGTTGACAGTGGTAGCGGTCAAGACCATCTCCAACTCCAAGTCAACCGCAGGCCAACACTGAAGGTGACCTTCACCACGGTGTTACGGCCCTACTGGGTCGCAACCGGGTTCTTTTCTGGTGTTATTAGAATTTGGGAATCTGGCCCCAAGTTAGTAGAGGCTTTCAAGGGATGTTTTCCGTAACGCAAGTTAGAATTAAAGGGGGAGGGATACAAATGCTCTAATATATATATATATATTGTCACCACCACCATAAATAAATATATGAAGTCACATGGGGGTTATAAACACTATAATGTACAGAATTGTCTTCCTCTGAAGACACAGGATGCTCCACGGTGCGCACTTTGAGTAGCCCTGGTTCTCTTCTTCGGCCCACGATGAATCCTCTTGGATTCTCTCGGCGAATCTACCCTGGCCACAGGCCAGCCAAATCACAGTCCCACTGGGTGCTCCATCGTGGAGGCCTTCAACCACGATCCAGCCTGTAGCTGGCAGGTTCCGATCAGCTCCGCTGTGTAGGCCACTCCACGACCGATACTAGGGTTGCCAGCCCTAGGCAGGAGCCTCGTGTGATTCTGCTGATCACTCTCCTCTCTCAGCACCACAGTGGCTGGTCTCTTCCAGCAGCTAGCCCCGGATAAGGCAATCCCTGATACTGCCACGTCACAGGCAGGCTAACACTCTCAGCAGTGTTTGTCCAGGGGTGACTCACAGCTTCTTCAGCAAACTCGTGGAGAGACCTTGGCTGCCTTGGGTAGACTGCCTCATCGTCCATCATCGTCCATTACAGCAGTCCCAGGTCGACTCTGTAATCAGACACGTCATTAGTGCTGGGGCTAGGGAACCTCACAGGCTTAGACACAAACGTCCACCTATCCACTCCATAGATGGCGTTGCTGTCTAAGCACCACCTCACCAGAGGTCAGCAGCGGCTATGTTATGAGCTGATCAAGGCGGGAATCCAGCACCTGTGGCCGGTATATCCCGTCCTCACTAGATGGCGTCGTCCATTTGGAGGGGGTTTCGGGAGCGGACTCGCAGATGGTGTTGTCGTCACTGCTCCGTGCTATGATTCTGGACTCGGGTCTCCAACTCCAGGTCAACCGCAGGCCAACACTGAAGTGACCTTCACCACGGTAATCACAGGGATGAACTACGGACATGAGTGCTCAGGAATCACCATACCACCCACCCAAGTGAAGAAGGAATGCTTCATGGAGCTCTTGCAGTGCTTAAAGTGCTACCAGAACTCCCACTGCACCAGGAAATGCAGTGAGCGAGTGCAGAGATGCAGCCTTTGCACTCAGGAGCACCACTACACTGACTGCACATCATCCCACTGACAATGCCTGCTCTGCAATGGCCCACACTCTGTGGACTCGCCTGCCTGTCTCCTCCAGCAGGAGGAAATCCAAAAGATGACTACCACCACTTCCTCCGCTACCATACTTTGACCAGCAAACCCACTCCTGTTGGAATTCCCAGTCTTACCTGGGAACACCCGTGACTTCCTCGATCACCACTGCCCGTCCCCTGGGGATGCAGTACCCAGCAGACTGCACCACTTCTGACCACATCACCACTGGCCCAGCCTGCAGCCTCCACCAAGATCATCCTTTTAACCATTCTTCACCTCGCTGACATAATAGGAGGCAACGACATTATCCGCTACATCCATGCTATCAACAGGCTGCTCATCGCAAATGGACTTCAGACAGCTGCTGTACCAGTTGACTTGCTTTCAGCTTCCACAACTACCGGACCCTCCACCCCGGGGGATCCCCGAGTCAACCCCCATGGGGCCCCTCACCGTCCAGCCACATAGCAACTCCACAGTTCTCCAGCTTATCCCACTGACAGGGAGGGCAGCAGCCCCCAGGACAGCTGACCAGGACGACGACGTCGACTCCAGAGACTTGTCCGACTCCTAAAACGAACCAAGGAAGCCAACCACGATGATTCGACCAAATCCCATGCTTTAGTCGATTTTACCGGCTAACCTGCCCCCTTACACGGCCGCCCAGGCACCATCTCTCTTGCCTTTCAAGCAGCTGCCTTAGGGCCCATGCAGGAATTTCCCTGCAAAAAAAAAAAAAAAAAAAAAAAGTTCTCCAGATTCCACATTGGCACCAACCAGACTGACAGGCTCTGATGCTGCATCCTCTGAGTATATCTGACATGACCGCATACTTTCCAATGAGGACAGACAGCATAACTCACAACGACTATTGGGAATACAAGTGCAGGGAAGAAGGAAGGATTCTTCTCTGGACGTACCTAAAGAATGCCTCGACCACCTCTACGACTTCCACACCTTGAAGAAGGCAATTCAACCAGACTATCAACTTCGAGGAACTGGGATAAGGAAACCAATCCTCTTGTAACACACAGACATCTTCCCCTAGACCGGCCGACTGTGGCCAGCCCCGCCGACAGCCCTGCTGACTCCAGAAGCACCCAACTGTGAGCAACGTGTATACCCCGTCAATACACCAATCTGACCAGCCTTATGGTCTTGGATTGGATTGGTACGTCCACGGACCCCATCCCCAGATCTCCAGTATCAGCTATTGATACAGATAATGTTCCAAAGAGCCTCCACTTATGGGCCCACCATAGCCCGTGCTACTTGGAACTTTTTCTTCAGAGTGGCTGAATCTAAAACAACCCCTAACGATCTGATTTTTTATGGGCTACTCTTGGGTGGCTTAATCTTCTTTAATCAATCAACCGATCTGATTTGTTAGTCGGCCTTGGTGATTGGATGGGTAGGCCTGGTGATTAGGTGGCCAGTCAAGACATTTAGCTGACCAGGTTAAATGGCTTGGTTTGATTTGTTGGTTTAGATTAACTGTCAGATTTAATTAAGAGGGATGATTTAAGGAGTTTGTAACAAACCCCTAAATGTGAGGCGCTTGAAAAGTAGAATGGTTACCTGGATGGGGTTTTGAGAGATTCCCTCAGCCCGGCCCGGGGGCCAGACTAGACTTGAGAGCTGGGTCCAACAGGCTGCTTGGAGTGGCCTGTGGGCCCACATATCCACTACAGCCCGGTAAGTCCGGCACTTCTTGCAGAAAACCTTCCACCTTTTTCTTGAAGATTTCTACTTTTGTTCTGGCAATATTTCTTATATTTACTGGGAGGATGTTGAACAACCGTGGACCTCTGATGTTTATACAGTATTCTCTGATCGTGCCTATGGCACCTCTGCCTATGGGACTGATTGTGCCTATGGCACTGGTTCTATTCTGCATTTTCTTCTGTATCATTCACTCCAGGATGATGTTACTTTACTGTGTAGATTTGGGACCTGGCCCTCCAGTACCTTTCATGTATATTTGTAATACCTCATTCCTCTCCTTTCTAGGGAGTACGTCACGAATATTGATGTTTGCGCTTTAGTGAGCGTGTGATCTAAGTATGTAGTATGAGATTGTATTGTTCATTATTTCTTCACTGTTTGTCAAGATCAGATCCAGAATATCTTATCCCTGTAAGTGGTTGGATGCGGTGAAGGGTTCAATAACTTAGGTTAATGACTACCATAAACAAGTAAATGGTTGGTTAGTGACTGGTGGAGTAAGCAGGGAGAGCAGCGGGCTGAATAATTGTGTAATATGCATGAGGAAGGTGGTAGAGGCGTGCGGGGCTCTGTATATATACACACCCACATGCGTACACTAACATTACCTCACCGGGCGCCGTTGGCCTGCCCGGCACGCCACCGGGCGCCGTTGGCCTGCCCGGCACGCCACCGGGCGCCGTTGGCCTGCCCCGGCACGCCACCGGGCGCCGTTGGCCTGCCCCGGCACGCCACCGGGCGCCGTTGGCCTGCCCCGGCACGCCACCGGGCGCCGTTGGCCTGCCCCGGCACGCCACCGGGCGCCGTTGGCCTGCCCCGGCACGCCACCGGGCGCCGTTGGCCTGCCCCGGCACGCCACCGGGCGCCGTTGGCCTGCCCCGGCACGCCACCGGGCGCCGTTGGCCTGCCCCGGCACGCCACCGGGCGCCGTTGGCCTGCCCCGGCACGCCACCGGGCGCCGTTGGCCTGCCCCGGCACGCCACCGGGCGCCGTTGGCCTGCCCCGGCACGCCACCGGGCGCCGTTGGCCTGCCCCGGCACGCCACCGGGCGCCGTTGGCCTGCCCCGGCACGCCACCGGGCGCCGTTGGCCTGCCCCGGCACGCCACCGGGCGCCGTTGGCCTGCCCCGGCACGCCACCGGGCGCCGTTGGCCTGCCCCGGCACGCCACCGGGCGCCGTTGGCCTGCCCCGGCACGCCACCGGGCGCCGTTGGCCTGCCCCGGCACGCCACCGGGCGCCGTTGGCCTGCCCGGCACGCCGTCGTCGTCGTCTTGGTGCTGGGGAGGAGGAGGAGGAGGAGGTCGTCGTCGTCTTGGGTGCTGGGGGGGGGAGGGGAGGAGGTCGTCGTCGTCTTGGGTGCTGGAGGGGGAGGGGAGGAGGTCGTCGTCGTCTTGGTGCTGGGGGGGGGGAGGAGGTCATCGTCTTGGGTGCTGGGGGGAGGAGGAGGTCGTCGTCGTCTTGGTGCTGGGGGGGGAGGGGAGGAGGTCGTCGTCGTCTTGGTGCTGGGGGGGGGAGGAGGTCATCGTCTTGGGTGCTGGGGGGAGGAGGAGGTCGTCGTCGTCTTGGTGCTGGGGGGGGGAGGGGAGGAGGTCGTCGTCGTCTTGGTGCTGGGGGGGGGAGGGGAGGAGGTCGTCGTCGTCGTCTTGGTGCTGGGGGGAGGAGGTCGTCGTCTCGTATCACACCCAATATACACACAATCTCCTGTTTACCATGGCACCTTCCCTCTGTCCTCACACGGTGAGTACCTCCCCGTACTCAGTTAACCAGTGCTTTCAAAACATCGTGAGGAAATACCTCGCAGACTCAGTATTATGAGTCGCCAATGACCTTCTGAACACTTTGTATCCAGCCTGTACTAAATTATTGAGTAAAAAGAAAATTAAACTACCACAACACTTGCTAGAGCGCCTCCGTGACCTGGGAGTGTTGGGCTGGGGTGGTGGTTGTGGCCTACAGCTGTCCCGCCTGGAACACAAGACGGCGCCCGACCCAGGCTCACACTACAGTTACTGCCGCCTCTCACTCTTCCCCAATCATTTTGGCTGGACGGTAGAACGACGGTCTCGCTTCATGCAGGTCGGCGTTCAATCCCCGACCGTCCAAGTGGTTGGGCACCATTCCTTAAATTCCCCCGTCCCATCCCAAAGCCTTATCCTGACCCCTTCCAAGTGCTACATAGTCGTAATGGCTTGGCGCTTTCCCTTGATAATTCCCTTCCTCTCACTCTTCGCCGAGCATTCGGTCTCCAGAACACATTACTAAATGTTAAAAGGATTTCACTGAAACAACAACGCATTGCTTACGTCACTGTTCTACTGGTTTGTCAAAGTTCATCTGACATTACAATATCTGTCTTCCTAGCCTCCACAAGAACAGTCAATACAACGTGACCTACTGTCCGTCTTGCACACAACCTGATGGTTTGAAAAGAATCAAGGGCTCAATTTAAGATCATTTAGGACCAGCAAGCCTCGCCTGGCTTCTCCAGCGGCTGTGTGTGGGCTGCCCCTGACACTCTCCAAGTGTGTGTAGATTAGATTCTCCGACCCGGGCCGACTCCAGGGACTGGGGTTCTCTTGCCAGAACCTCTCAACTGGAGACGCCTGCACCCGTCGGTGTGCCTGGGGTACGCTCCACCATTAAGGTACTTGCACTCTCGCCACCACACAACCTGGCACAATATCGCCAGTGTTGTCGGCTTGTTGACCGGAGCAACAAAGTTCCCAAGACTTCAAGCAGTAAAGTGAACCTCCTGATTTACCTCCTGGATTACATTCTTCGGGCGTTACTCTCCATAATATTTGTGTTATAATATGCAGTGTACCTGACCTCAT
Organism: Procambarus clarkii; assembly: GCF_040958095.1. Lineage (NCBI taxonomy): Eukaryota > Metazoa > Arthropoda > Malacostraca > Decapoda > Cambaridae > Procambarus > Procambarus clarkii. The sequence continues at coordinate 16,574,712 of NC_091168.1, forward strand.
ATCACGATATTGCAATGAGGAGCAGTTCTGATACTCAGTCTCTGTCAAACATTATAGTTTATTTTTTTAATTTAGTATATATTAGAAAGATGTATAGCCAATATGTGTACTGTAACCCATTCACAGCTTGAGCCCACATTCTCTGCTCTCGTACCCGACAAGTCGCCGCCGCCTCCCTCATCACTCTCAACACAATTGTTGTGTATATTCTTACTTAATAATAGTGATACTACTTTTCTGCAGCATAATTTATAAAGTTTTGTAAAGTATATATTACCGAGCCGGTAGTGAACCTTCATACCCACAGTTATAACTCGAAATATTTATATAATATACATTGGTTCGTTTATGTCGAGAATCTGTCATTGACACGGGACCCCCCCCCTCCTCACTGTGTATGAGGGCGCCGCAAGGTGTATGGGAGCGGGGTTTACCTGGGTTGGTTTCATCCCTTCACACACAGTTGATGGGGACGTCAAGGATCCTATCCACAGCAAGCTCAACAAACACGATTTTACATACATTACAGTTTTTTGTTAGTTCCCGAGGTATTCTCTTGGCCCTTCCACCCTCCCCCCCCCGTGCACCACATTCATCCCTTTCCACCACATTCATCACAGCTACTTGACCACTATGACAAAATCACTGAGGCATTAGAAGAAAAAAACAATGCAGATGTTGTTTACACAGATTTTGCAAAGGCATTCGACAAATGTGACCATAGAGTGATTGCACACAAAATGAGATCAATGGGTATAACTGGTAAAGTAGGACGCTGGATACTTAATTTCCTGTCGAACAGAACACAAAGAGTAACACTCAGTCAAGTAAATCTAGTCCGAGCGCAGTTAAAAGCTCTGTACCTCAAGGTACAGTCCTTGCACCAGTACTGTTCCTTATTCCCATATCAGATATAGACAAAAATACAAGTCACAGCTTCGTGTCATTCTTTGCAGATGATACAAAAATCAGCATGAAAATTACCTCTGCTGAAGACATTGAAAAACTACAAACAGATATTGACAAAGTTTTCGATTGGGCAGCAGAAAATAACATGATGTTTAACGGTGATAAATTCCAGGTACTTAAATACGGCAAAAATGAGGATCTGAAACATAATACAGGGTACAAAACACAATCGAATCTGCCCATAGTAGGAAAACAGCATGTCAAGGATTTGGGAATAATGATGTCCGACGACCTAACGTTTAGGGAGCATAACCAAGCAAATATTGCGTCAGCCAGAAAAATGATAGGATGGATTACGAGAACCTTCAAGTCCAGAGATCCCATCACAATGGTTGTACTCTTCAAATCACTTGTGCTGTCCCGTCTCGAGTACTGCTCAGTACTCACTTTCCCCTCCAGAGCAGGAGAGATTGCTGAAATAGAGGGAATACAGAGAACATATACGGCACGCATAGACGAGATAAAGCACCCAAATAATTGGGATCGTCTCAAAGCTCTACAAATGTACTCACTAGAAAGGAGACGAGAGAGATACCAAATAATATACACATGGAAAATACTGGAGGGACAGGTCCCAAATCTACACAGTAAAATAACAACATACTGGAGTGAACGATATGGAAGAAAAGGCAGAATAGAACCCCTGAAGAGCAGAGGTGCCATAGACACAGAGAACACTCTATAAACATCAGAGGTCCCCGGTTGCTCAACGTCCTACCAGCGAGCATCAGAAATATTGCCGGAACAACAGTGGACATCTTTCAGTGGAAACTAGATTTTCTTCAAGGAGTGCCGGACCAACCGGGCTGTGGTGGATATGTGGGCCTGCGGGCCGCTCCAAGCAACAGCCTGGAGGACCAAACTCTCACAAGTCAAGCCTGGCCTCTGGCCGGGCTTGGGGAGTAGAACTCCCAGAACCCCATCAACCAGGTATCCCCTTCCACCCCCCGTGCACCACATTCATACCCTTCCACCCCCCCCCCCCGTGCACCACATTCATCCCCTTCCACCCCCCCCCCCCCGTGCACCACATTCATCCCCTTCCACCCCCCCCCCCCGGCACCACATTCATCCCCTTCCACCCCCCCCCCCGGCACCACATTCGTCGCCTCTCCCACCCGTCCTGTGTGTTAACACCACAAGTGGTAGTTTTTAATATTTCGTATACAAGTAGTCAGTCCACACAGGATATTGGCGGCGCCAGACTGTCGGACCTTAATATATCAAAAGTTACACCTTCAGTGTGTCAATGTTCACAGATCTGGTGGAGGTCTCGGTCGGGTCAAGTGACCAGACCGATCTGGGGAGGTGACCTCTCATCTAAGCTGATTATTGCAGATGGGTGGCTGGGTTCTATCCATCAAAGCCGCCGCTCTCTAGATGTGGTAGGACGATGGCCAGAAGCTATCTTCTGGTAAGTGGAGCTTAGTTCTTGGTTACCTTTTTAACCCTCGAGCTTTCGTACTTTTTGAAAAAGGGAAGCTTCGCTACATTAGAGATTCCAGTAGCCCAGGTCAGGCCGGTCCCCTTAGGCTGGTCCCCAGGCCGGTCCCCAGGCCAGTGGGGACTCTGACTGTCGGCCGTACCCCCCCCTCCCCCCTACCCTCTCATACCATCTTATACTTAAAGACTTTGGCGAGTTGAATTATAAGGTATATAATTATATATTATATAAGTATGAATTATATAAGTACTTGGTGTTTTCCAAAGTTATATGTTGTATAATTTTCCAGGTGCTGTCAGTCGTGTTGGTCTGTCTCGTGTAGTGACTCTATATGGCAATGTTGATATGATAAAAGTCAAGAGAATATAATTATTCATGAAGTTATATAAATTAATACTAGCTTAACCTATTTTTAAATTGTCAAAAATTCTGATCTCTTTACTCTGGGATTCATGTCTTGCCTTGTGGTACAGTGAAAGGTAGAGTGGAGAACACTCTGAACTTTACTGGTTAAAGATTATAACTTAAAGGTTCTTGACTATATGATTTACATGCTTACAGTTGTTCCTTGTTAACATCTGTTAATAATGTTGGACAGACAAGATCCATTCCTTGTCCCTTGAATGTTCTTGACTGGATGGCGGCAGCCCTCATTCTTCATCTTCCACCTCTTTCTTCCTCTCAGTACTTCAACTTTTACTTTCTGCTCTACTACCTCGTCTACCCTTTCTATCTACCGCTTATCTACTTTACCTACTGCAGCCCATTCTAAACTTTCGCTTTCTCCTGACTACTCTTCCTCACTCCACCTCCTTCCCCACTCACTACTCCCCCCACCTTCACCTCCCACACTCACTCCCCCTCACTCACTCACTCCCCCTCACTCCCCCTCACTCCCCCTCACTCCCCCTCACTCCCCCTCACTCACTCACTCACTCACTCACTCACTCACTCACTCACTCCCCCTCACTCACTCACTCCCCCTCACTCACTCACTCCCCCTCACTCACTCACTCCCCCTCACTCACTCACTCCCCCTCACTCACTCACTCCCCCTCACTCACTCCCCCTCACTCACTCACTCCCCCTCACTCACTCCCCCTCACTCACTCACTCCCCCTCACTCACTCACTCCCCCTCACTCACTCACTCCCCCTCACTCACTCACTCCCCCTCACTCACTCACTCCCCCTCACTCACTCACTCCCCCTCACTCACTCACTCCCCCTCACTCACTCACTCCCCCTCACTCACTCACTCCCCCTCACTCCCCCCCACTCACACACTCCCCCCCCCCACTCACACACTCCCCCCCCCCACTCACACACTCCCCCCCCCCACTCACACACTCCCCACCCCCCACTCACACACTCCCCCCCCCACTCACACACTCCCCCCCCACTCACACACTCCCCCCCCACTCACTCACTCCCCCCCACTCACTCACTCCCCCCCCACTCACTCACTCCCCCCCACTCACTCACTCCCCCCCACTCACTCACTCCCCCCCACTCACTCACTCCCCCCCCCACTCACTCACTCCCCCCCCCACTCACTCACTCCCCCCCCCACTCACTCACTCCCCCCCACTCACTCACTCGCCCCCCCCACTCACTCACTCGCCCCCCCCACTCACTCACTCGCCCCCCCCCCACTCACTCGCCCCCCCCACTCACTCGCTCCCCCCCACTCACTCACTCGCCCCCCCACTCACTCACTCGCCCCCCCACTCACTCACTCGCCCCCCCACTCACTCACTCGCCCCCCCACTCACTCACTCGCCCCCCCACTCACTCACTCGCCCCCCACTCACTCACTCGCCCCCCCACTCACTCACTCGCCCCCCCACTCACTCACTCGCCCCCCCACTCACTCACTCGCCCCCCCACTCACTCACTCGCCCCTCCACTCACTCACTCGCCCCCCCACTCACTCACTCGCCCCCCCACTCACTCACTCGCCCCCCCACTCACTCACTCGCCCCCCCACTCACTCACTCGCCCCCCCACTCACTCACTCGCCCCCCCACTCACTCACTCGCCCCCCCACTCACTCACTCGCCCCCCCACTCACTCACTCGCCCCCCCACTCACTCACTCGCCCCCCCACTCACTCACTCGCCCCCCCACTCACTCACTCGCCCCCCCACTCACTCACTCACTCGCCCCCCCACTCACTCACTCGCCCCCCCCACTCACTCACTCGCCCCCCCACTCACTCACTCGCCCCCCCACTCACTCACTCCCCCCCCCACTCACTCACTCCCCCCCCCACTCACTCCCCCCCCACTCACTCCCCCCCCCACTCACTCCCCCCCCCACTCACTCCCCCCCCCACTCACTCCCCCCCACTCACTCACTCCCCCCCACTCACTCACTCCCCCCCCACCCACTCACTCCCCCCCACTCACTCACTCCCCCCCACTCACTCACTCCCCCCCCACTCACTCCCCCCCCACTCACTCACTCCCCCCCCACTCACTCACTCCCCCCCCACTCACTCACTCCCCCCCACTCACTCACTCCCCCCCACTCACTCACTCCCCCCCACTCACTCACTCCCCCCCACTCACTCACTCCCCCCCCCACTCACTCACTCCCCCCCCACTCACTCCCCCCCACTCACTCACTCCCCCCATTCACTCCCCCCATTCACTCCCCCCACTCACTCCCCCCACTCACTCCCCCCACTCACTCCCCCCCACTCACTCCCCCCCACTCACTCCCCCCCCACTCACTCCCCCCCACTCACTCCCCCCACTCACTCCCCCCCACTCACTCCCCCCCACTCACTCCCCCCCACTCACTCCCCCCCCCACTCACTCACTCCCCCCCACTCACTCACTCCCCCCCCCCCACTCACTCCCCCCCCCCACTCACTCCCCCCCCCCACTCACTCACTCCCCCCCCCACTCACTCACTCCCCCCCACTCACTCACTCCCCCCCCACTCACTCACTCTCCCCCCACTCACTCACTCTCCCCCCACTCACTCACTCCCCCCCCCACTCACTCACTCCCCCCCCCACTCACTCACTCCCCCCCCCACTCACTCCCCCCCCACTCACTCCCCCCCCCACTCACTCCCCCCCCACTCACTCCCCCCCCCACTCACTCCCCCCCCCACTCACTCACTCCCCCCCCCACTCACTCACTCCCCCCCCACTCACTCACTCCCCCCCACTCACTCCCCCCCCCCCACTCACCCCCCCACTCACTCCCCCCCCCACTCACTCCCCCCCCCACTCACTCCCTCCCACTCACTCACTCACTCCCCCCCACTCACTCACTCCCCCCCACTCACTCACTCCCCCCCACTCACTCACTCCCCCCCCCACTCACTCACTCCCCCCCACTCACTCACTCCCCCCCACTCACTCACTCCCCCCCACTCACTCCCCCCACTCACGCACTCCCCCCACTCACGCACTCCCCCCCCACTCACGCACTCCCCCCCCACTCACTCCCCCCCCCACTCACTCCCCCCCCACTCACTCCCCCCCCCACTCCCCCCCCCACTCACTCCCCCCCCACTCACTCATCCCCCCACTCACTCATCCCCCCACTCACTCATCCCCCCACTCACTCATCCCCCCACTCACTCATCCCCCCACTCACTCACCCCCCCATCTCACTCACCCCCCCATCTCACTCACCCCCCCATCTCACTCCCCCCCCCCATCTCACTCACCCCCCCATCTCACTCACCCCCCCATCTCACTCACCCCCCCCCGTCTCACTCACCCCCCCCCGTCTCACTCACCCCCCCGTCTCACTCACCCCCCCGTCTCACTCACCCCCCCCCGTCTCACTCACCCCCCCCCCCCGTCTCACTCACCCCCCCCCGTCTCACTCACCCTCCCCCGTCTCACTCACCCCCCCGTCTCACTCACCCCCCCCGTCTCACTCACCCCCCCCGTCTCACTCACCCCCCCCGTCTCACTCACCCCCCCGTCTCACTCATCCCCCCGTCTCACTCATCCCCCCGTCTCACTCATCCCCCCCTCTCACTCATCCCCCCCATCTTACTCATCCCCCCCATCTTACTCATCCCCCCATCTTACTCATCCCCCCATCTTACTCATCCCCCCCATCTTACTCATCCCCCCCATCTTACTCATCCCCCCCAATCTTACTCATCCCCCCCCAATCTTACTCATCCCCCCCCCAATCTTACTCATCCCCCCCCCAATCTTACTCTTCCCCACCCCACCTAACTACTACTCCCCCTACACATCATTTCCCCCACCTCACTCTTCCCCCTTCTCAGTCTTCCTCTTACTATGCGTTTTCATCTTTCCTTCCCCAATTTCCCGATACGTTACATGTGCACCACATTCGTGGCCTCTCCCACCAGCCCCCCCCCCCCATGCACCACATTCGTGGCCTCTTTCCCCCGTTCACCACATTCAGGCCCCCCCCCCCCCACCCGTGCACAGCTTACTTGTCTCGCCAAACGTGTTCGTGAACCTGTCAGACAGCTTTATTTTACGTCTGTGGTGCACATGGGCACAACTCTGCTATTTATACACACACACACACACACACGTACGTCACTAGCTTGATATATCGGTGTGAAAATCAGTATGAGATAAGATGTGACAGGAACCAGATATGAAGGTACTCCCAGCCGCGCACCTTGCCTCGTACCATCACGTGGTATTGTGTGTATAACCTGGGAGTATACTTGATATACAGGAAGTCTGCAGGCCTCTTCTGAAGCCGCGCGCGTGTAATTACCTAAGTGTAGTTACAGGATGAGAGCTACGCTCGTGGTGTCCCGTCTTCCCAGCACTCTTTGTCATATAACGCTTTGAAACTACTGACGGTCTTGGCCTCCACCACCTTCTCGCCTGACTTGTTCCAACCGTCTACCACTCTGTTTGCGAAAGTGAATTTTCTTATTTCTTCGGCATCTGTGTTTAGCTAGTTTAAATCTATGCCCTCTTGTTCTTAAAGTTCCAGGTCTCAGGAAATCTTCCCTATCGATTTTATCAATTCCTGTTACTATTTTGTATGTAGTGATCGTATCGCCTCTTTTTCTTCTGTCTTCTAGTTTTGGCATATTTAATGCCTCTAACCTCTCCTCGTAGCTCTTGCCCTTCAGTTCTGGGAGCCACTTAGTAGCATGTCTTTGCACCTTTTCCAGTTTGTTGATGTGCTTCTTAAGATATGGGCACCACACAACCGCTGCATTTTCTAGCTTTGGCCTAACAAAAGTCGTGACCAATTTCTTTAGTATATCGCCGTCCATGTATTTAAAAGCAATTCTGAAGTTAGAAAGCGTGGCATAGGCTCCTCGCACAATATTTTTTATGTGGTCCTCAGGTGATAGTTTTCTACCTAGAACCACCCCTAGATCTCTTTCTTTATCAGAATTCTTTAAAGATTTCTCACATAATTTATACGTTGTGTGGGGTCTATGTTCTCCTATTCCACATTCCATAACATGGCATTTATTAACATTAAATTCCATTTGCCAAGTGGTGCTCCATATACTTATTTTGTCCAGGTCATCTTGAAGGGCATGACAATCATCTAAGTTTCTTATCCTTCCTATTATCTTAGCATCATCAGCAAACATGTTCATATAATTCTGTATACCAACTGGTAGATCATTTATGTAGACAATAAAGATCACTGGTGCAAGAACTGAACCCTGTGGTACTCCACTTGTGACATTTCTCCAGTCCGATACATTGCCTCTGATCACTGCCCTCATTTTTCTATCAGTCAGAAAATTTTTCATCCATGTTAGAAGCTTACCTGTCACCCCTCCAATATTTTCCAGTTTCCAGATCAACCTCTTATGTGGAACTCTGTCGAAAGCCTTTTTTGGGTCCAGATAGATGCAGTCAACCCAACCATCTCTTTCCTGTAATATCTGTGTTGCTCGATCATAGAAACTGAGTAAATTCGAAACACAGGATCTTCCAGATCGAAAACCATACTGTCTGTTTGATATTATATCATTTCTCTCTAGGTGTTCTACCCATTTAGTTTTAATTATTTTTTCCAATATTTTGGCTATTACACTTGTCAATGATACAGGTCTATAATTAAGGGGGTCTTCCCTGCTTCCACTTTTGTAGATTGGAACTATGTTAGCCTTTTTCCACACATCAGCTACAACTCCTGTAAACTGGGATGCCTGAAAAATCAGTTGAAGAGGAATGCTGAGCTCAGGTGCACTTTCTCTCAGAACCCATGGTGAAACTCCATCTGGACCAACTGCTTTGTTCAATTTAGCTCCTTGAGCATTTTTTCCACTTCGTCTCTAGACACCTCTGTGCTCTATGTTGTTCTCTGGAGTTCGTATTGTGTCTGGTTCCCTAAAGATTTCATTTTGTACAAACACACTTTGGAACTTTTTGTTTAATGTGTCACACATTTCCTTTTCATTTTCCGTGAATCTATTTCCCATTTTTAACCTCTGAATATTATCCTTTACCTGCAATTTGTTGTTTATGAATTTATATTATAGATCCGGTTCTATTTTACATTTGTCTGCAATCCCTTTTTCAAAATTTCTTTCTGCCCCTCTCCTCACTGCCGTGTAGTTGTTTCTCGCATCTTTGTATCGCTGGTATGTTTGGGGGTTTGGCCTCTTCCTGTATTGATTCCATTTTTGCGTCTTTTGGTCTCTGGCCCTCTCGCAATTTCTGTTGAACCAATCCTGTTTCCTAGTTCTGCTTCTCTGTTTTGGTATAAATTTGTTGGTGCCTTTATCATATATTTCACAAAACTTGACATAAATCTCATTCACTTCCTTGCCTAGCAACAAGTCTGTCCAATTATACTCACTAAAAAAATTTCTAAGGTTGCCATAATGTCCTCTCCTAAAGTCAGGTTTTTCAATTGCATCAACCTTCTTATTTTCTTCCAGATTATAACGCATTATTCCCAAAAAGACATGGTCACTTTTACCCAAGGGAGGAAGGTACTGAATGTCAAATATTTCTTCCTCCTTCCTGGTAAATATCAAATCTAGCATGGAGGGAACGTCCCCTTCCCTCATCCTCGTAGCTTGTTTAACATGTTGCTACAAGAATGTTTCCAGGATGAGGTCTACAAATTTACAGGTCCAAAAATCTAATGTTTTAGCTTCATATGCTTCCCAGTCTATGGATTTCAAGTGTGTGTGTGTGTGTGTGTGTATTCACCTATCTGTGCCTGCAGGATTGAACATTGACTCTTGGACCCCGCCTTTGTAGCCATCGGTTCATAGTAATGACTCCTGTCCTATTTCCCTATCATCTAGTTTTAAAATTATGAATAGAATTTACATCCACAACCTGCCTCTTAAGTTCATTCCATTTTTTTCCACCACCATGTTAAAAGAAAACTTCCTAAAATCTCTCTAACTCGTCTGAGTTTCCAGCTTCCACCTATTCGTTTGCCTTGTTCGGGTAGAATGTAGACACAGTAGTCGCTTCTGTATATATTTATTGACCGAGACAACAAGGTATATATCTGGCCAACCGAGGTCCACCTTACTCTGGGTCTGAGAGAGAACTGAGGCTGCTGGGAGCATGGCTTGATGCTCCTCTGTCTGGCATGACGTCAGAGGCCTACTTGCCTGTGATTGGTTACATTTCAACTGACAGAATTTGAGTATAACACCGCTCGGACACGCTACCAAGTCGACGACCCTTGTCGACAAGCTCTGGCTAGCTATATAGTTACAATGATACTGAAAGGACCTCGGTGGCATTCAATAATGGCTTAAATGTGAAATTTGCATAATAAAACATTGAAAGAAGATCAGGTGTGCGTAATACTAACAACTCGGCATATATGCACCAAAAAAAAATTCATCATAATAGGTGAAAATCATGGTAACAAGCTTTGATTAAACCAGAGTATTAAGAACATGTGTATGTCTACTGATCAGATATGAACAATACAACTCAAGGTATTGCCTAAACAAAATTATTAACATGTGTCAATGGCATGTGCTTGAAAACCATACAAAATTAAACAATTATTACATTAATGGAACAAAGTTCTGACCTAACAACCACAAATGAATTTCAAGATAGATAATGATTTTTTTTTTTTTTTTTTTTTTTTTTTTTTTTTTCTCTGAAATATACAATATATTTACAAGACCAATGTACAATATATTTACAAGCTATATACAAGACCTGGATCAAGAAGACTAACATCTGCGTGATAGCAGTCAGGATTCACTGGCCTCAATGTGGTTGCTAGAACAATAATAACTCTTATGACAAGCACTGTAAAAATACAAATGGTAGTAGACTTAACAATGGCATCTAATTTATAACAAAATAAAGTTGAGAAAAACTATACATTATATATAATGGTAATAATAAGATACATGTGGTAGAAATACTGCAAATGAATTTTTTTTTTTTTTTTTTTAAAAACAAACAGAATAACTGCAGAGTGCATTCAATTATAAATTCTGCGGATATCTACACCTAGCTCATCCAGAGCACTATACAACTCTGGCTCTGACTGAAGGTCCGGAACAGATGAAACTTCATGTGACAAACTATCATCTTGAGAGATATCCTCGTTAACATCTAGCCAATGGACATGTGGTGAGTGCACGGTTGAAACGAGAGGTCTAGATCTAAGATTATAATTGCTAGTATGGGGTTGCTGAACATCCAGTGGTCTGTCAACCACAGAAGGTGGTGTCCGAGTAGGAGTATCTGTCTGGGTAAGTTCATTGTCATCTTCCTCATCAGTCTCGTCAAGTCATTTTAGCTAACTTCATGTGGTCTAAATGTTCATTTATATACTCTCCTGTTAACAAGTTCTTAAGTCTGTATTTGTTACCTTTAATAAGCTCGATTACCTTATATGGACCCAAAAATTTCTTAGTTAACTTATACATAGGACCAGACCTGTGTTGGTTAAGTATCATTACTACAGATCCAATAGTTATTTTACTGGGTTTAGCTCGTTCATTCCTTGCTCGAGTGAACTCGGCTGTAGCTTTGGACAGTTGTTCTCGTATTTTCTTGAATGCTAGTTGCATCTGTCTACGCTTCACTTGAACAAAATCATCTACGTTATATAAGGGAGTAGGAGGTACGTTAATCAATTCATTAGGGAGGATCTTATCTGTACCATAAAGAATAGCGTGAGGTGTGTCACCTGTAGAAACATTAATTGAAGAATTTATAGCACACTGAATTAAGGGTATAAAATCATCCCAATTGTTATCAAAATTCAACGTGACTCTCAAGGCATCTAACACTTTCCTGTTAGTACGTTCGGCTAGTCCATTACTTGCTGGATGATAAGGCATGATGCTACATTTTTTGATGTTATATAAATCACACAAGCTAGTTAGAATACTATTACTGAATTCTGGACCATTATCTGAAAGGATTACTTTAGGCATACTATATCTACAAATTATTTGGTCATGGAATGCGCTGGCTATGGTTTCTGCTGTTTTGTTCGGGATAGGAACTAGTTTGCAAAACCGTGAAAAATTATCGACCATTACAAGCAAATGTTTGTTCCCTTTCTCTGTTTCCGCAAAATTTGTCAATAAATCCATCGATATTCGTTCCCAAGGAGCTTTAGTTGCTGGGTACACCTGAATTGGATTAGGTCCTGAAACATGTCCCTTGTGCTGTAAACAAGTTAAACATCTGTCAACATAATGAGCAATCTCCTTAGCCGTTTTTGGCCAAAAATACTTCAATCGACCTTGTTGGAGTGTACGATCCTTTCCTGGATGTGCACTTGCAGGAGCATCATGGATAATTTTTAACACAGTTGGTACCAAGACAGCTGGAACAACTAACTGACAACATTTCCTCGGGGCTGTCCCTAGCTTTACTACTCTACACAGTAAATTGTCCAACATAACTAGTTCTTTCAATGGTACTGGCGGTTTATGAATCGGGCGAGTGTCTTGCTTAGTCAAAAATTTAATGACGGGTGCCCATATGGGGTCTTGTCTTTGTTCCGTTTCTACTACTGTAGCATCTAATGCTGGGTAATTTAACTGAATCGCAGCTACGTGTCGAGAAAACGCATCAGCTACAACATTTTGCTTTCCTGGAATATATCCAAATGTGGGATTGAATTCTTGAATTGTGAGCAAATATATAGCAAACTTTCCAACTGGATTCTTATTTTTGAACAAGGGAATTAATGGTTGGTGATCTGTAAGAACATGAACTGGGTAATTATAAATTGTATCCTTGAAATGTTTAAGTGCCCAGACAACTGCCAAGGCTTCTCGTTCTGTTGCACTATAATTTTTCTCTTCTTTAGATAATGTGTGGCTAGCATAAGCTATTGCGTGATCTCTGTGACCTTCTGTTTGAAGTAATGCAGCACCTAAACCTATGTCACTAGCATCTGTAACCAACTTAAAAGGTTTAGAAAAATCTGGGTACCTAAGGACAGGTGACGAAATCAAGGCTGACTTGAGTTTTTTGAATGACTGATCCTGGGCCTCTCCCCAAACAAAGGGTTCATCTTTTCTTTGCAACTTGTAAAGCGGAGCGGCTATAATAGAGAATCCAGCAATAAATGAACGATAAAATCCTACAAGACCTGTGAACTGTCTTACGGCTTCTGCGGTACGAGGTGTTGGAAAATCACGGGCAGCAATAATTTTTTATTCATTCAATGTAATACCTGAAGGTGTAACTGTATGACCTAGGAAATTAATCTTTTGCTTTAAAAATGAACATTTTGCAAGTTTTATTTTTAAATTAGCTTCAGCGAGCTTTGCAAGTACTTTCTCAAGGTTCTGGAAATGAGTCTGAACATCTTGCGACATGATTATGAGATCATCAAGGTAAACTAGAAGCGTACTTCCTATCAATCTACGAAATAGATTTGTCATGAGCCGTGAAAAAGTTATTGGACTACTACGCAAACCAAACGGCATTCTTTTGAAATGAAAATGACCATTGGGAGTACTAAAGGCTGTCAATTGTTTACTTTCCTCATCAAGGGGGGATTTGCCAGAATCCCTGCAACAAATCTAACATTGAGAATACTTTGTTTCGACCAATACTTTGCAACAAATCATTTAGAACTGGAAGTGGGAAACGATCATGTATTGTTACTCTGTTAAGCTTGCGATAATCGATTACAGGTCTCAAAGTCCCATCTCGCTTTGGTACAAGAATCAATGGAGCGTTCCATGGCGAATTACTCGATTCAATTACATCACTCTGTAACATTTCCTCTACAAGTCTATCTGCTTCTGCTCTCTGAGAATGGGGAAGACGGTAAGCTGGTACATAAATAGGCGTAGTTCCTTGTTCAAGGGGAATTTTATGTGTAATAAGAGGAGTGAGACCTAATTTTTCTCCTGGTAGAGCAACAACAGCTCTATTCTTGTTCAAAATTTCCAAAAGCTGAGCCACAGAGTCAGGAAAATCAGTAGGACTGAGGTGTTGCGCTTGCACCTCTGGCTGAGATCCCTGTTCTCCTGGTGTAAGTGTACAAACAGTATGATCCATGGAGACATCATCCACAACTCGCACCGGTAACGAGTAATGGGCAAAATCTACAACATGGGTACCAGACTGGAGATGGATATCGGCATTACTTGTGTTTGCGATAAATAATGTGACAGTACCATCCTGCACTGTGTGCCAGGAGGGTTCAACAAATGTACCATTCACTTTACATGTTTCACTTTCCGCAATCACATCCGACAACTCAGGCACTCCCTGAACCTTAACTCTTATTCTGGTGAGAGAATGAGGGTGTAGCACAGTGTCAGTAGCCATGGAACCACTGACTTCAGAGATGGAAGCTGCCAGGCGAGCGAGACAACGAGAATCCGTTAGGGCATCCCCTTCCAGAAAGTCCCGATACTCATTCTCCTTAACAACTGCACAACTACTATGCTTCAATCGAGTGCCTGTTTTCTCGGGTATGCTACCATGACAATGATCTGACAAACCAACGCTAGCAAGGCGGGTGTCAACAAAATTAACGTAATCTGATTGAAGGTTGAACTCATGGCCCTGTCGATACATGCTACACAAGGGTATGACGTGGTCTTTAATACTTATGTTCCAACGATGGGGAAACAATGCAATATTTTCATCAATCATGGTGTACAGACCTAAGGGAATGTCTCCAGGAAAATGAATAATGTCAACAACTAAACATGTTATAGACAATGTGACATCATTGAACTTGAGTGGGAGGTCAATTTCACCCTGAACTTTTACTTTATTTCCTGAAATACCACTTAGAAAAGGTATGTGTGACTGTTTTAAAATAGTAGGGTGCTTACTCTCAATGTCTCTAAGAGCTGAGGGCTTGACAATATTAATTTTTGCACCCGAGTCAAGAAAAACTTTTAAAACTCTACCATGTACAATGGCTGAGACAAGGGACCATCACTTGAGACTGGACAAGTTACTATTTTTGACTTATGTTGTCTGGGATATCTGTGTCTTGTTTGTGTCAAATTTACTGTGGATCCGTCAACATCTACAACTGGTCTAGAGTCAGTGTCCTCCTCTGTCAAGTGTCCAAATCTATTTTGGGTAGCTACTGAATACACAGGGAGGGCACTAGGATTGGCTAGCTTGAATTGGTTAGCGGATGGCCTTGGGGGTTTCCCGACGACATGGAGTGAACATTCTGAGCTCCAGCATTCTGTGACTGAGCATTATAATTTGAAGTTGCATTATAGCTGGGCTGGGAGTTGTAATTACGAGAGTTCTGATAATGTCTTGGACGCTGTGAGCCTCGCCAAGACTGACCATGGGAGTTACGAGGTGGAGATGTCCTTTGCCTAGCTCTACAATCCGCAGTGTGGTGACCAACTTGTTTATGGTATTTGCAATATGGTAGCCTAGAATGATTAGATTGACGCGGGGACCGAGAGAATTGTCTAGGAGGTGATGATCTAGGGGCGGACCAACAGTCCCTTGCGAGGTGGTTACTCTTACCACAATGCCAACATGAGGGAGTGGATGGTTGTGGACTATGGCGTTTCGGCAATTTATGAGGCGGCGAATTTGACTGGGGGCTACGAGCATGGGTACGCTTCTGCGACCAAGAGTTTTGAGAATTCGTGGGAGGATGCTGAGAGCTTGTTACTACATTTACAGTATCAGAGGGTGGCAACAGTTGAGCACTTCGGGGAGCTAGTTTATCGGCGGCATTGTTAATAGCCTCAAACACTTCACCAATTTCATGTTTAACACCAAAATTTTGTTGCTCAACGATTGGTTTAGTATGCTCGGGGGCAAAATGCATTAAAGTACCAAATGCTATCATTTTGGCCATTGCCTCAGGGGACAGATTATTGTTTTTATCTAACCAAGTCGAATTATTCATAGCAGAAACTAAGGCATACAGATACTGATCGAGACGGCTAGTAAACGCATTTAACGATTCACCAGGCTGCATGGTGGCATTGGCAATTTTCTTGACTAACCTATACGGGTCGAGGTCTCCTTTATTAACAAAGCGACGGCGAAAGAAATCCTTAAAATCAGACCATGACTGGAGGCTAACAATGGCTTTCTCATCAACAACAAAACGTGCATCACCTTTGGTTGTGTCTACAGCTGACCGTGCAATTGCTAAGTATTCGGCATCAGTAGGCTTAGAAAAACGTGCAACAGTTTTCGCTTCAACCTTACTAAACCATGATTCTAATAAGCGTGATTCCCCAGCAAAAAGAGGAATAGCCATTTCCTGAGCTGATCTCTGGCCATTGGGACGAGCAACTGTTCCCGTTGATTCTGAAGGGGTTTCAACAGTGGTAGGCATTGTCACAGCCGTGGAAGTAATGTTTGAACGCAGATTATAATTAAGTGCACCTGGCATCAGAAATAGTATACACAAAAATAAACACTCAAAAAAATATCAACTTGGCTAAAGTAAAAAAAAAAATGGCAGAAATAAAAATTATTAAATTGGGCTAGGCAAGAAAATAATTAAGAACAAGAAATTGTAAATTAAATTTAGCAATCTTTCATTAAAAAATGACTGGAATTAGATGTATGTAAATTAATTAAACCAGACTAAGCACAGCAATTGAGAATATAAAAACTGGAAGTGCAATTGCAAAATTTCATTAAAAAGATTCAACACAACAAGTGGCAATGCAAGAAATATGTATGTAGCACATAAACTGAACACAGGAATGTATATAACTGCTATGGTAAAAAATTATAATATGCAATGTTGAAGGAATAAATTTCAATTTTAGGCCTGGAGGAATTAAAAAAAAATTATATTGCACAAATCCTTAACTGCTACTAAAACAAGGATTTCTTACTTCACTGGAATTTGAATTTACAAATAACACTCTAGGAGAACAATTAAAATTCAATGAAATTACTGTAAGAAGCAGGAATGTTGAAATCACACAAGAAAACTGTGGGGAGTGGAGTACTGAACCAGCTCCAATATTTAACAAGTCACTGAATGGTTAATTCACAGGATATTATGGGAATTATTACATAAGTCACTTTTTAGCACTTGGCATGTTGTTCTCAACTAGCAATTACTTATCTCAGGGTTGTAATTCGTGAGGATCACCAGTAGCCAAAGTAGGAGGAGCGTCGTGAAGATCTAAAGAGGCCCATGTGAGGCGTGTTTACAAACTGGTGCGATGGCAGCGCTCCTGGCGGCGGTGGCGCTAGACTCGGGGACCCCACACTGTTGACGCTGGAAGCGCGAAGATAAATTCTGACGACGACAATATTGCGACGATGGAATAATCAGTTGATACTTGCGACGATGGCTGACGACGATTGCAGTAGCTTGCACCCTCACGAAGCTTGATACTGTCAGCTTGGGTGGTGGTGGTGATGCAGGTTCCCATGTGGTGGCGCGAGATTCAAAAATGGCTGGCGCGGGAAGCTTCCTTCCTCCTCACTGATGAGTGCGCGTTCTCACAGGAAAATATTGACCCTTACTTCTGAACCGTTGGCCTGGAGTAGTGGTTGATTGCAGGACCCCGGTCTGGCACAATATTTGATGTGTGGGTGGCAGGATGGCGGCTTGTGGAGGCGGCTGATGGCGGTGGTGGCGGCGGTACTATGAAACACACGGCGATGCTGGGTACTTGAATTTTAGTTTCCAGAAAAAAATTTCTGGGTCCCACTGCTGCTACCAGTATTCATTTGCTTTGTTTGGGTTGAATGTAGACACAGTAGTCGCTTCTGTATATATTTATTGACCGAGACAACAAGGTATATATCTGGCCAACCGAGGTCCACCTTACTCTGGGTCTGAGAGAGAACTGAGGCTGCTGGGAGCATGGCTTGATGCTCCTCTGTCTGGCATGACGTCAGAGGCCTACTTGCCTGTGATTGGTTGCATTTCAACTGACAGAATTTGAGTATAACACACCCATGTCATCTTGTTATGTTAGTATTTACTGTGAACATTTCATATATTTCCACTGTCAGTCTCCTCTTAGTATTTTATGTTTCTATCATATCTTCCCCTAGACCTCCCCCCTTCTTTTTTTCTAGTATCGTCAGGTTCAGTTCCTTCAGGCGCTCTTCATACCCCGTCCCTCGTAATTGGAACGAGCCTCATCGCAAACTTCTGAACCTTTTCCAGTTTCCTTGTGTGTTTCTTCAGGTGGGGACTCCATGTGTGGGGAATTTCCCAGCAGGTAGTCACTAAAAGTAATTAGTGATATCAAGTGGACTATTAAAATTCTGGAATTCTGCTGGGTGTTACCCATTACACATATCTTTGGGGGGGGGGTTATTCAGCGGTTGTCTGTCTATCGATAATTCTCGATTGATACAAAAATTGTAATAATGTTGAGTTAACGAAACTACTGATAATATTTTGAATATTCAAATAGCCTTATCTGTCTAGAAGGGTTTAACATGAGTATAAGTGGCCATAGGGTTAAATTAACCAGTGATTGCACTCCATCAATACACATGTATAGTAAATGCAGCTCTTGCATCTGGACTATTCCTCACATTATCCACACATACTTCAATAATGCCACATTCAGGTTAATCCCCAAGCCAGGTAAACCTCTAATCAAACTGAAAATTACAGACCAATTTCCCTCCTCGAAGTACAACGCAAAATATTCGAAAAATTAATAAACCAGAGACTTGTGAAGTACATGGAAGAGGAAGGGAAGTATAACACCAGGCAGCATGGGTTTAGAAACCGCAGAGGGGCCCATACAGCTATAGCCCTGATCTACCAGCATATAGTCAACGCAGTGTCGAAAAAAGATCAGTGTAATATAGTGCTTAGAGACGTTTCGAAAGCCTTTGACAAAGTTTGCCACACAGGCCTAAAAAAAATAAGATATCTGAGCTAGGACTCCCACAGAGATTTACTGCTACTCTCTGCAGCTTTATAGACAACAGAACTGCTAGGCTAAATATCGGCAGCTACTTGGGTGACTTATTAGAACTGAAAAGTGGAGTACCACAAGGAAGCTGCCTCTCCCCCACTGTATTCAATGCTGACCATTGAATAATACATTGAATACAGCTGACCTACCCCAACCCCAACATGGAGAATACATCACATACGCTGACGATATTACCCAAATATGCCAACCGGGACCATCAAAGCCGCTACTAGCCGACAAGACCAAGGCAGCAATTGAATTCATAAACAACTTTAAGAAGCAATGGAAAATTAGCACCAACAAAAGTTCCAGAGAATACACATTGCAAACAAGAAATCCAGACTCCATTATCCTTGACAACCGCCCGATCCAATATGCAGAGGTAGGCAGAATACTGGGACTCATGATCAATAGAACAGGGATAAAAATTCACGTACAGAACAGACTAAACAAAGCCAAAGCAGCCCTAGGAAAACTGAGGAGATTCCGAAGCCCTAGTACAAACATACAAATCCACCTATATAAGGCTCTAGTTCTGCCGCATCTAGAGTATCCCCCAGTACCACTACACACCATAAAGAAAACTAACATGCAAAAACTGCAAGCAGTGCAAAATAAGGCGCTAAGGAGAGCAGCAAAACACCGTCCACCATATGGTCAGACAATCCAGGAGCTCCATGAACTCCTGAACATACAGCCACTAAACATCAGACTACAGCACCAAGCCATCAGGGTGTGGAACACCATCGAAATGTTAGAGGACCCAATGTTAGAAAGATTACTCCAAGATGAGACGCCCCGCTCCCACAGCTGGTGGCCCAAGATGAGACGCCCCGCTCCCACAGCTGGTGGCCCAAGATGAGACGCCCCGCTCCCACAGCTGGTGGCCCAAGATGAGACGCCCCGCTCCCACAGCTGGTGGCCCAAGATGAGACGCCCCGCTCCCACAGCTGGTGGCCCAAGATGAGACGCCCCGCTCCCACAGCTGGTGGCCCAAGATGAGACGCCCCGCTCCCACAGCTGGTGGCCCAAGATGAGACGCCCCGCTCCCACAGCTGGTGGCCCAAGATGAGACGCCCCGCTCCCACAGCTGGTGGCCCAAGATGAGACGCCCCGCTCCCACAGCTGGTGGCCCAAGATGAGACGCCCCGCTCCCACTGCTGGTGGCCCAAGATGAGACGCCCCGCTCCCACTGCTGGTGGCCCAAGATGAGACGCCCCGCTCCCACTGCTGGTGGCCCAAGATGAGACGCCCCGCTCCCACTGCTGGTGGCCCAAGATGAGACGCCCCGCTCCCACTGCTGGTGGCCCAAGATGAGACGCCCCGCTCCCACTGCTGGTGGCCCAAGATGAGACGCCCCGCTCCCACTGCTGGTGGCCCAAGATGAGACGCCCCGCTCCCACTGCTGGTGGCCCAAGATGAGACGCCCCGCTCCCACTGCTGGTGGCCCAAGATGAGACGCCCCGCTCCCACTGCTGGTGGCCCAAGATGAGACGCCCCGCTCCCACTGCTGGTGGCCCAAGATGAGACGCCCCGCTCCCACTGCTGGTGGCCCAAGATGAGACGCCCCGCTCCCACTGCTGGTGGCCCAAGATGAGACGCCCCGCTCCCACTGCTGGTGGCCCAAGATGAGACGCCCCGCTCCCACTGCTGGTGGCCCAAGATGAGACGCCCCGCTCCCACTGCTGGTGGCCCAAGATGAGACGCCCCGCTCCCACTGCTGGTGGCCCAAGATGAGACGCCCCGCTCCCACTGCTGGTGGCCCAAGATGAGACGCCCCGCTCCCACTGCTGGTGGCCCAAGATGAGACGCCCCGCTCCCACTGCTGGTGGCCCAAGATGAGACGCCCCGCTCCCACTGCTGGTGGCCCAAGATGAGACGCCCCGCTCCCACTGCTGGTGGCCCAAGATGAGACGCCCCGCTCCCACTGCTGGTGGCCCAAGATGAGACGCCCCGCTCCCACTGCTGGTGGCCCAAGATGAGACGCCCCGCTCCCACTGCTGGTGGCCCAAGATGAGACGCCCCGCTCCCACTGCTGGTGGCCCAAGATGAGACGCCCCGCTCCCACTGCTGGTGGCCCAAGATGAGACGCCCCGCTTCCACTGCTGGTGGCCCAAGATGAGACGCCCCGCTTCCACTGCTGGTGGTCCTAGAGCCTCGATTCACTAGATGAAAACCCCGTCCCACAGTACATAATTCCCAGATGAAATACTGACCAGAACTCCCCCCCCCCCCCCAATACTTTGAAAAAACTGCGTTTGTGTGTGTGTATGCTGAATATATGTATGCATGTATACGTATATATATATGTATGTATATAACAACTGATATATGTATATGTGAATATGTATACGTACACATATATAAATCAATAAAGCTATTTATTGTATTATTATTTAAACAGAACAACATGTGTGGAAGCATCGGAGTGTGTATATATGAATGCTACACAATATTCATCTATGGACATCCATATATGGTGAAACACATGTGAAGAACCTCTCACACACTCACAGCTCCCTGACAAGAGGGTGGAGGCTGACTCCATACACAGTTTTAAATGTAGATACGATAGAGCCCAGTAGGCTCAGGAATCTGTACACCAGTTGATTGACAGTTGAGAGGCGGGACCAAAGAGCCAAGCCAGCTTAGCTTAGCTGCCAACACCCACACATCGTGTCAGCAAGGCGGACAGCCTGCCTGCTTTCATACCTCTCACTGTATTTCCCACTTCTATATTTCCCTTCACCTATGCCTCTCCTTCTTCATAAAAAAAAAAAATCTTACCTGAGAATGACCAGACCTATACAGCCAGCCCACCCATCCATGCTTTGACATACACACCTTGATCTCTCATGCTTCTGTTCTGCTCCCCTCCCCCCTTTTCCATTGCCCCCTGGACTCATGGTCGCACCCTTCACATGTCGGAGGGAGTGACTTGGTCCAGAGTTACAAACACACCTCAAGGGTGGTAGGACGGTGGACGGACGTATGGACTCTTAGAGTAACTGCTCATAGTATCACCATGGAACAGGCAGCCCATACAATAAAATGTACTTAAACCCAAGTGATATTGTCATGGTGAACAGTGGCGCACCACGATCAGTGGCCTATAGGTAAAATCGTCTCTGTACATCCGGACCACCAGGGAGTGTTAAGAAAAGTGAGGGTGAAGTGTCAAGGCACAACCACTCTTAAAACGCTAGAAAAATTGGTTCCTCTGGCATTAGCAGGCCATGAGGCCACTCAAATTCTAAATATACTTGACACTCCAGAAAGAAACATTCCTCTAAGTTAACTCTTGTGGAATGAACTGCTGCACGACAGTGCAAAAGCAAAGTCAAGCAATACTATAACCTTGAACAATTCTAGAGATTTCTTCATTTAAAGTTGAAGTTAAACTCATGGGTCTTCAGTAGTAAACCAGTGAACAGTAGTCTAACACACAAGTCACAGCGACCAAGGTCACTGATGCAACTGCGATCTCAGTCGACTTTGATTTTAATGATTGAATATTTAATTCTCCGAATAAAATAATACTTAGGTTGGAATTTAATAAAACAGAAATATCCGAGTTAGCAGGACAGTGAAATAACTTTGGTTTCCAACATCTGCCACTCTAATACGGGACATCCGTACTGTACGAACAGACGTACAGCTATTACTAACCCAACCTTGAGTTTATAATTTCAAGGGTGAGTATCAGTGTACGTCAGTACTAAACAGTGAACTGTGACCATTGTTTCTCTTCCCCCGGAATTATGTCGGAAATTTCTGACACCCTAATTACTAACCTGATTGATACAACAAGCTAAATTCATAATGTCAGAAAATTAACCATACTAACTGCATTAATTTTCCAGTGGGGAAATGTATAGAAGCTCCCTGGAAAGCATGGAAGCCAACAGCCAACATTGGTGACATGACTTATTTCTCCAAAATTCTTAATCCTTCAAGTCTACAATTTAATTATACTTTAAAAGTATTATATTAGATTGAACTTAAGTGAAGTGTTGATAGAACTAAGCAACTTTCTCCCCGAATCGAAATATACCCGACGTGACTAGTCGAGTCAATCGGAAATAAGTCATACCATAAACTATTATAAATGAAATGTAATTTATTTTCATGGGAACTTCCAGTCCAGCATTACAAACAGTAAAAAACTGTTTTCTCTGATTGGAACTGATAAAATAATGCGTAAAATAACTCCTTGCTGTCCTCGCTAATAAATAGGCAGAAATTAGTGGCGTGACTAGTAACGTGTCCAGGCCCGGGGAAGGAAGAAAATCCATTGTTTATCTAGAACGGTTCTCGTGAGGCAGCAAACTGAGCAGCCACGCTTATATTCGAGATCCCTGGTGCCGTTACAGCGCTCTACAGCTGCTGCGGCCTTCAATTACGAGTGGACCCTGTATCCAGTTTGTCTAGTATCTAGTCTATTCTTATTAATTGGCTTTATAATAGTTACATACCAGTTATAGCGAAGGTGATCCCAAAAATCATGGTGAGTCACTTATAATTAAGTAACTAATTCTATTGAACGTGATATATCTGTGATATAATATCTGCAGTAGTTACGTTATAAAATTTTGACGGAACTGTAGTGATCATCCGGGACCCAGACGACGACAAATAGTCAACACACATGGGACAGCCGCCATGGGCCACAAGCTGCATACCTGCAGCTCGTGGCCCATGGCGGCTGGGCCCATATCCGCCGGTCATGTTGGTCGAGCGGTTAAGGGATCCTGTACGCCAGCAGAGTGCTCCTGGCAGTATGGGTTCGATTCATAGCATATTACGAAAATATGCTATAAATGAAAACTAGTTCAATTTCAATCAAACTTTTTTGACTAGTTGTATATAAAATTTGGTTCAACTGGTCGGAGTATCAGCATCGTAGCATAAATAGAAGGGAGAAAAAAATATTGAATTGTCAAATTTTCCAAAATGGTCAAAAATCGTCAAACAAAAGTTTCAACTGAAATCATGACTAAGCTATCACAATAGCATATAATAAAGTATTTTAATATTTAGTTTTATGCCAAAAAAATATAAAAAATTTTTTTTTATTTTTTATCAGCGGATTTGCATAAAACTTGTACACCTTACAGAACGTATGCCTATCTGTAAGGATGCAAATTTTGGAGGAAATTGGTTGAAGTAAACTTCAACCACAGGTGGCAGAATGTTTGATCTTATCTATTGTCGAGTAACATAAAATTACTTCATCTTTCATTTTTTTCAATTTACATGAAATTTACACCTTATGTGTAGAGTTTACGTGTCTACAAACTGTATTAAACACTTGTTTCCAAAGTTCATTTATTGATTTTAAAAAATTTCAAACATGAAATATTGGCATATATTTTTGGTGAACTTTGACTACTTGTATTAGTAAAACTAAACATATTTTGGATAATCCTTTTAATAGAAATTCTTTATTATATGCTAATATGATATGAGTCATAGAAATTATTTTTTTGGAACTTGTGGTTGTGAAGATTATTGAAAATGTGTAAAATTCGTTGGAAAAAAAATAACTCTCCTAGTTAGGGTGCGATACTGAAACGTAGAACGGTTGCAGCCTTTCTTATATACAACTAGTAAAAAAAAGTTTGGTCAACATTAAACATTTAAAAAAAGCTTAATACAGCCCCTTAATACCATCTTATTTATCCTGCTGGGCGTCGGTAATAGAGGGTCTGGGAAAGTGGTAGAGTGGGTTATGGTTGGGGGGGGGAGGGAGGGAGGGTGCAGGTGGTAGTGAGGTCGTGTGCCTGCCAGTCTCTGCCGGGATCTGCTGTTACTAAATCTCTGTACTCACCTAATTGTGCCTGCAGGATCGAGCATTGACTCTTGGATCCCGCCTTTCGAGCATCGGTTGTTTACAGCAATGACTATGGTCCTATTTCCCTATCATACCTAGTTTTAAATTTATGAGTAGTATTTGCTTCCACAACCTGTTCCATAAGTGCATTCCATTTGCTCACTACTTTCACGCTAAAAGAAAACTTCCTAACATCTGTGACTCATCTGAGTTTCCAGCTTCCACCCATGTCTCCTAGTTCTTCACTATTCCGTGTGAACATTTCGTCTATGTCCACTCTGTCAATCCCACTGAGTATTTTATACGTGCCTATCATGTCCCCCCTCTCCATTCTTCTTTCTAGTGTCGTAAGGTACAGTTCCCTCAGGCACTCCTCATACCCCATCCCTCGTAACTCTGGGATGAGTCTCGTTGCAAACCTCTGAACCTTTTCCAGTTTCCTTATATGCTTCTTCAGATGGGGACTCCATGATGAGGCGGCATACTCTAAGACTGGCCTCACGTAGGCAGTGTAAAGCGCCCTAAATGCCTCCTTACTTAGGTTTCTGAATGATGTTCTAACTTTTGCCAGTGCAGAGTACACTACTGTCGTTATCCTATTTGTGTGTGTTTCAAGAGATAGATGTTACGTCCACACTCAGGTCTCTTTCTCGCGTCGTCACAGGCAGGCAGTTCCTCTTCATTGTGTACTGTCCCTTTGGTCTCCTATCTCCTAGTCCCATTTCCATAACTTTACATTTGCTCGTGTTGAACTCCAGTAGCTATTTCTCTGACCATCTCTGCAACCTGTACAAGTCCTCTTGGAGGATCCTGCAATCCTCATCTGTCACAGCTCTTCTCATCAACTTTGCATCATTTGCGAACATCGACATGTAGGAGTCTACTCCTGTAAACATGTCGTTAACATCTACTAGAAATAGAATTGGTCCCAGCACCGATTCTTGAGGTACTTCACTCGTTACTGTTCGCCAGTCCGACTTCTCGCCCCTTACCGTAACTCTTTGGTTCCTTCCTGTTAGGTAGTTCCTTTTCCATGCTAGAACCTCCCCCCCTCTGCCTCTCGAGTTTGAACAGCAGTCTCATGTGCGGTACTGTATCAAAGGCTTTTCGGCAGTCCAGAAATATGCAGTCTGCCCAACCATCTCTGTCCTGTCTTATCCTCGTTATTTTATCATAGAATTCCGAAAGGTTTGTTAGGCACGATTTCCCTTTCCAGAACCCATGTTGATGTTTGTTCACAAATCTAACGTTCTCCAGGTGTGCAACCAGCCGTAGCCTAATTATTCTTTCCAGTATTTTACAGGGGATGCTTGTCAGTGATACAGGTCTATAGTTAAGTGCCTCCTCCCTATCGCCTTTCTTGAAGATCGGTACGACATTTGCCTTCTTCCAGCAGTTGAGCAATTCTCCCATCATAAGTGACTCATTAAAGATCATTGCCAGAGGCACGCTGAGGGCCTTCTCTGCTTCTTTTAGTATCCACGGTCATACTTTGTCTGGTCCAACTGCTTTAGTTGCATCCAGTGTTGTCAACTGTTTCATTACCTCCCCTTCTGTCACTTCTATATCTGATAGTCTTTCATCTAGAGTAATCCCTTCTAACAATGGGAGCTGCTCAGGCTCGGTAGTGAACACTCCATGGAAACTGGCATTCAGTGCCTCGCAGATTTCCTTGTCACTTTCAGTATATGCCCCCCCCCTCGTTTTCCTTAGTCTTGTCACTTGGTCGTTCACCGACATTTTTCTTCTTAATTGGCTGTGTAGTAACTTAGGTTGTTTTTTCACTTTGATCGCAATATCGTTCTCATAGTCCCTTTCTTATGTTCGTCTTATGTTAATGCAATCGTTACTAGCTCTGTTGCATCCGATCCTGTTGTCCTCTGTCCTTTGTCTTCTGTACTTCCTCCACTCCTGCCTGCTGGCCATTTTTGCTTCCTGACACTGTCTATTAAACCATGGGTTATTATATTCCCTCTTATTTTTTCCTTTACTGTTGGTATAAATCT
The DNA here is from genome assembly GCF_040958095.1 of Procambarus clarkii. Lineage (NCBI taxonomy): Eukaryota > Metazoa > Arthropoda > Malacostraca > Decapoda > Cambaridae > Procambarus > Procambarus clarkii. Next base: position 16,601,292 of record NC_091168.1, read on the forward strand.
CTCTTCGGTCTCCTGGCATTTCCTTACGACTAGGTCCATCATATCTTGGACTGTTTTTCCTCTAATTTCTTCCTCCCACTGCATTTCTCCCAGATAGTCCGTTATCCTCCTTTAGTCCCCTTTCCTGCAGTCAACTCTCCTTTCCCAGACCTCTTGTCCCTTGGTCACAAGTTTGAATTCCATCATGTAGTCAAAGACTAGGACACAATGGTCGCTGGCCTCCTAGAGGTATTTCGTGCTCCAAATTCTCAATGTCTTCTTCGGTCTGGGTGAAAATCAGGTCTAATAGACTCGGTGCATTTCCTCCTCATTCCCTTTTCTTCCTTCACATGTTACGTTAGGAAATTCCTGTCTATAATATCTACTAACTTTGCTCCCCACGTTTCGTCCCCTCTATGGGGATTCCTTGAACTCCAGTTTATCTCCATGCTTTATGTCCCTTATGACCAGCAGCTTCGCTCTCATTCTGTGGGCTAGTGTTGCTGCCTTCTGCAGTTCATCTATGCATGCCTTGTTGTCATCATACTCCTGCCTGGGTCTTCTACTGTTTGGAGGGGGATTGTAGATTACCAAGATAACAATCTTCCTCCCATCTGCTGTCAGAGTTCCATGTATAAAGCTTGTGCTCTCATTGGTAACCCGATTTCCCAGGTCTTCAAACTTCCATTTCCGCTTTATTAGGAGTACTACTCCCCCTCCCTGTCTCTGTGATGTATGTTCCTGCTGCTCCTGCTTTGTCATGAATGATTCTATATAAACATTATAGTAATTCCCTGACCACCTTAGCACATCTTTGTGCCTTTCAACTGTGCTGTCAACTGCCTTTACATTGGTAAACTCTAGCAATACAGGTCGATTCACACCGTGGGTATGTGGGCCAGTGTGGTGTGATACATCACCACCTCAGTCGTCGCTCGGTCAACATTCCCACATCTCACGGTCTCCTGCAGCTCTAGTCGTTCACACTGGGAGCCTCGCGTGGTGTGAAGGCGTGTGGTCCTCGAGGAGTCCCTCTGTTACTACTCTTCCTGTCTTCTGGGGTTCCTTGTCATCGTCGCGCTCATTACTCTGCTTCACTCTCTCATTAACTGCTTTCTCTTTCTTGTTTCTAATTGCCTGTGTACACTCACCTAGTTGTACTCACCTAATTGTGCTTGCGGGGGTTGAGCTCAAGCCCTTTGGTCCCGCCTCTCAACTGTCAATCAACTGGTGTACAGGTTCCTGAGCCAATTGGGCTCTCTCATATCTACACCTGAAACTGTGTATGGAGTCTGCCTTCCCCACATCACTTCCTAAATCAGTCCATTTGTCAACTAATCTGATACTAATCAAATTCTTTCTAATGTGTCTATGGCTCATTTTAGGCACTCGATTTCCATCTGTGTCCCCTAGAGCGTGTGCCTCTTGTGTTAAATAATGTCTATCTACCCTATCAATTCGAGAATCTTGTATGTGGTGATCATGTCCCTTCTAACTCTTCTGTCTTCCAGCGACGTGTGAGGTTTAATTCCCAAAGTCTCTCTTTGTAGCTCATACCCCTCAGTTCCGGTACTAGTCTGATGGCAAACCTTTGAACCTTCTCCAGTTTAGTCTTATGCTTGACGAGATGTGGACTCCATGCTGGAGCTGCATAGTCCAGTATTAGTCTGACATAAGTGGTATACAAACTTCTGAGTGATTCATTACACAAGTTTCTATAGGCCGTTCTTATGTTGACCAACCAGGAATATGCCGCTGACGTTATCCTCTTGATATGGGCTTCAGGGGACAGGTATGGCGTGATATCATCCCCCAGGTCTTTCTCTCCCTCGGATTCTTAAAGAATTTCATCTGTCAAATGATACTCTGCATCTGGCCTCCTGCTCCCTACACCTATTTTCATTACATTACATTTGTTTGGGTTAAACTTTAACAACCATTTATTGGTCCATTCCTTCGTTTGTCCTGGTCTTCTTAAAGCTCGTGTGTGTGTGTGTGTGTGTGTGTGTGTGTGTGTGTGTGTGTGTGTGCGCGCGCGCGTGCGTGCGTGCGCGTGCGTGCGTGCGTGCGTGTGTGCGTGTGTGCGCGTGCGTGCGTGCGTGTGTGCGTGTGTGTACACGTGGGAGGGAGTGTGATAGTGGGCTTCGTGGTGGTTGCCTTCCCTCTCATTTGCTTCAACTGGTTCCTCTCATGGTGCTGCTCCTTAACCTCCTCTCCTCTCTTCTTCATTGAATCTTATCCGGCTCTTGCTGTCTCCTCTTTCATGTCTCCTCTTCCTAGTTGTCCCCTCTCTCTTGCCCAGACTTCCTGCTCCCCTCTGCCCCTCCCCCCTGCCCATGTGCTAGCCTCTGCCCCTCCCCCCTGCCCATGTGCTTGCCTCTGCCCCTCCCCCTGCCCATGTGCTAGCCTCTGCCCCTCCCCCCTGCCCATGTGCTTGCCTCTGCCCCTCCCCTGCCCATGTACTTGCCTCTGCCCCTCCCCTCCCCTGCCCATGTGCTTGCCTCTGCCCCTCCCCCTGCCCATGTGCTAGCCTCTGCCCCTCCCCTCCCCTGCCCATGTGCTAGCCTCTGCCCCTACCCTCCCCTGCCCATGTACTTGCCTCTGCCCCTCCCCTCCCCTGCCCATGTGCTTGCCTCTGCCCCTCCCCCTGCCCATGTGCTAGCCTCTGCCCCTCCCCCTGCCTATGTGCTTGCCTCTGCCCCTCCCCTCCCCTGCCCATGTACTTGCCTCTGCCCCTCCCCCCCTGCCCATGTGCTAGCATCTGCCCCTCCCCCCCCTTTTTTTTGGGGGGGGGGTAAAGAGGAAGGAGAGGCATAGGTGAAGGGAAGTATAGAAGTGGGAAATACAGTGAGAGGTATGAAAGCAGGCGGGCTGTCCGCCTTGCTGACACGATGTGTGGGTGTTGGCAGCTAAGCTAAGCTGGCTCCCTCTTGTCAGGGAGCTGTGAGTGTGTGTGAGGTTCTTCACATGTGTTTCACCATATATGGATGTCCATAGATGAATACTGTGTAGCATTCATATATACACACTCCCTGATGCTTCCACACATGTTGTTCTGTTTAAGGCTCTTTGTTTTATTATTATTATTTATCGAGTTGTTCATACATACATATTATTTATCGAGTTGTTCATACATACACATATATGAACTGTTCATATATACACATATATAACTCATCTGGGGATTATATACTGTGGGGCGGGGTTTTCGTCCAGAGAATCGAGGCTCTTGGGCCACCAGCTGTGGGAGCGGGGCGTTTCCTCTTGGGCCACCAGCTGTGGGAGCAGGGCGTCTCATCTTGGGCCACCAGCTGTGGGAGCGGGGCGTCTCATCTTGGGCCACCAGCTGTGGGAGCGGGGCGTCTCATCTTGGGCCACCAGCTGTGGGAGCGGGGCGTCTCATCTTGGGCCACCAGCTGTGGGAGCGGGGCGTCTCATCTTGGGCCACCAGCTGTGGGAGCGGGGCGTCTCATCTTGGGCCACCAGCTGTGGGAGCGGGGCGTCTCATCTTGGGCCACCAGCTGTGGGAGCGGGGCGTCTCATCTTGGGCCACCAGCTGTGGGAGCGGGGCGTCTCATCTTGGGCCACCAGCTGTGGGAGCGGGGCGTCTCATCTTGGGCCACCAGCTGTGGGAGCGGGGCGTCTCATCTTGGGCCACCAGCTGTGGGAGCGGGGCGTCTCATCTTGGGCCACCAGCTGTGGGAGAGGGGCGTCTCATCTTGGAGCAATGTTTCTAACATTGGGTCCTCTAACATTTCGATGGTGTTCCACACCCTGATGGCTTGGTGCTGCAGTCTGATGTTTAGTGGCTGTATGTTCAGGAGTTCATGGAGCTCCTGGATTGTCTGATCATATGGTGGACGGTGTTTTGCTGCTCTCTTGAGCGCCTTATTTTGTACTGCTTGCATTTTCTGCATGTTAGTTTTCTTTATGGTGTGTAGTGGTACTGGGGGATATTCTAGATGCGGCCGAACTAGAGCCTTATATAGGTGGATCTGAATGTTAGTACTGAGGCTGCGGAATCTTCTCAGTTTTCCTAATGCTGCTTTGGCTTTGTTTAGTCGGTCCCTTACATGAATTTGTATCCCTGTTCTATTTATCATAAGTCCCAGTATTCTGCCTACCTCCGCATATTGGATCGGCTGGTTATCAAGGATGATGGGGTCCGGGTTTCTTTTCGCAATATGTATTATCTGGAACTTTTGTTTGTTGGTGCTAATTTTCCATTGCTTCTCAAAGTTGTTTATGAGTTCAATTGCTGCCTTGGTCTTGTCGGCTAGTAGCGGCTTTGATGGGCCCGGTTGGCATATTATTTGGGTAACATCGTCAGCGTATGTGATGTATTCTCCATGTTGGGGTTGGGGTAGGTCAGCTGTATATATGTTGAATAGAGTGGGGGAGAGGCAGCTTCCTTGTGGTACTCCACTTTTCAGTTCTATTACGTCACCCAAGTAGCTGCCGATATTAAGCCTAGCAGTTCTATTGTCTATAAAGCTGCAGAGAGTAGCAGTAAATCTCTCAGGAAGCCCTAGTTCAGATATCTTATATTTTAGGCCTGTGTGCCACACTTTGTCGAAGGCTTTAGAGACGTCCCTAAGCACTATATTACACTGATCTTTTTTTCAACACTGCGTTGGCTATATGCTCGTAGATCAGGGCTAAAGCTGTATGGGCCCCTCTGCGGTTTCTAAACCCATGCTGCCTGGTGTTATACTTCCCTTCCTCTTCCATGTACTTCACAAGTCTCTGATTGATAATTTTTTCGAATATTTTACCTGGTACTTCGAGGAGGGAAATTGGCCTGTAGTTTTCAGTTTGGGTTGGAGGTTTACCTGTCTTGGGGATTAATCTTATTGTGGCATTCTTGAAGTATGTGGGGAATAGTCCAGATGCAATAGCTGCATTTAAGATACATGTGTAATGACGGAGTGCAATCACTGGTAGGTTGGATAATACCATCTTATTTATCTTGCTGTTGCCCGGCGCCTTGTTCTTGAAACCCATAATTGTTTTATGGACCTCCGCAATGGTTATTTGTTTCATAAGGTGGCAGTCATCGCGTATGTTGTTAAGGTCTATTGTTTGCGTCGGGAGTAGTGCTGCAGCTCTGTTATCGACTTGAGTTGTAATTTCCCTTTCATTAATTGGGCAAAAATTTAAATTTTCTATCCGGTTTATCCTGAATATTTTTCCCCAGAATTTCCTGAATTCTTGCTCTTGTTCTCTCTCCTCATAGAGTTTATTTCCTGAGGCGTCTATGATGTAGAGTGTTTCCTCAGAAGAGCTTCCCATCAGGGTCTTTACTTTTTTCCAGAACTTTCCTGGGTTTCTGTAGTCGACTTGGATTTTGCTAATTAGGTCATCCCATTGTTTGGTGTACTGTTTTGCACAGATCTTGCAGCTCATCTTGAAGTTCCCTTTGTAGTCTTTTGCGCTCATCCGTCCACCCGTGTTGTGTTATGAGTTGTAGAAGATTGTTATATCTGGTTTGCGGTGTCCTGAGCGCCTCAGTGGCTGGGGAGTGTGGGAGCGTTATGTGGTGAGCTACGGGAATGTTATCAGTCATGCATTTTTCTATGGTGTTAATCCATGTATTTAACTCGGCGTTTATGCATGATGTTTCCTTTCCATTAAAATCTGTGACACTGATTTCCTGTGCACTGCTTTTGAACGCTTCCCAGTCAGTTTTAGTGTATTGAAGTCTTGGTGGTGAGGGTTTCTGAATGGGGTTAGTTGACAGCGTCATTATTATTGGTAGGTGGTCGCTTGTGCTCACCTGGTTGATACCTGGTTGATGGGGTTCTGGGAGTTCTTCTACTCCCCAAGCCCGGCCCGAGGCCAGGCTCGACTTGTGAGAGTTTGGTCCACCAGGCTGTTGCTTGGAGCGGCCCGCAGGGCCACGTACCCACCACAGCCCGGCTGATCCGGAACTTCTCTTAGAAAACCATCCAGATTTCTCTTGAAGATGTCCACGGTTGTTCCGGCAATATTTCTTATGCTCGCTGGGAGTACGTTGAACAACCGTGGACCCCTGATGTTTATACAGTGCTCTCTGATTGTGCCTATGGCACCTCTGCTCTTCACAGGTTCAATCTTGCATTTTCTTCCATATCGTTCACTCCAGTACGTTGTTATTTTACTGTGTAGATTTGGGACCTGACCCTCCAGTATTTTCCATGTGTATATTATTTGGTATCTCTCTCGTCTCCTTTCTAGAGAGTACATTTGGAGAGCTTTGAGACGATCCCAATAATTTAGGTGTTTTATCTCGTCTATGCGTGCCGTATATGTTCTCTGTATTCCCTCTATTTCAGCAATCTCCCCTGCTCTGAAGGGGGAAGTGAGTACTGAGCAGTACTCGAGACGGGACAGCACAAGTGACTTGAAGAGTACAACCATTGTGATGGGATCCCTGGATTTGAAAGTTCTCGTAATCCATCCGATCATTTTTCTGGCTGACGCGATATTTGCTTGGTTATGCTCCCTAAACGTTAGATCGTCGGACATCATTATTCCCAAATCCTTGACATGCTGTTTTTCTACTATGGGAAGATTCGATTGTGTTTTGTACCCTGTATTATGTTTCAGATCCTCATTTTTGCCGTACCTGAGTACCTGAAATTTATCACTGTTAAACATCATGTTATTTTCTGCTGCCCAATCAAAAACTTTGTTGACATCTGCTTGTAGTTTTTCAATGTCTTCAGCAGAGGTAATTTTCATGCTGATTTTTGTGTCATCTGCAAAGGACGACACGAAGCTATGACGTGTGTTTTTGTCTATATCAGATATGAGAATAAGGAACAGTAGCGGTGTAAGGACTGTACCTTGAGGTACAGAGCTTTTAACATCGCTTGGACTCGATTTTATCTGATTGACTGTTACTCTTTGTGTTCTGTTCGACAGGAAATTGAGTATCCAGCATCCTACTTTTCCAGTTATTCCCATTGACCTCATTTTGTGAGCTATCACCCCATGGTCACATTTGTCGAACGCCTTTGCAAAGTCTGTGTATACAACATCTGCATTTTGCTTTTCTTCTAGGGCTTATGTGATTTTGTCATAGTGGTTGAGTAACTGTGACAGACAGGATCTTCCCGCTCTAAATCCATGTTGTCCTGGATTGTGCAATTCATTGTTTTCCATAAAACTAGAAATTTGATTCCTAATCACTCTTTCAAACACTTTTATTATGTGTGATGTTAGTGCAACTGGCCTATAATTTTTTGCCAAGGCTTTACTCCCCCCCTTGTGCAACGGAGCTATATCTGCAGATTTAAGTGCTGCTGGTATCTCCCCTGTATCCAGGCTCTTTCTCCATATTACGCTGAGTGCTCTCGCTACTGGTACTTTACATTTCTTTATGAATATTGAATTCCATGAGTCAGGCCCAGGAGCTGAGTGCATAGGCATATTATCAATTTCTCTTTCAAAGTCTTCCGAGTTTGTGGTAATATCCGTTATATTATCTGCAGCTTGAATGTCATTCATAAAGAAGCTGTCTGGGTCATCAACTTTCATGTTGTTTATTGGTGTGCTAAACATAGCTTCATATTGGCTTCTTAGAATTTCACTAATCTCTTTGTTGTCCTCTGTGTACGTACCTTCATTTGTAATTAACGGTCCAATACTGGTCGAGGTTTTGGATTTTGATTTTGCGTATGTGAAAAAATATTTCGGATTTTTCCTTATCTCTTGTATAGCTTTCTGTTCCAATTCCATTTCCTCACTCATATGATCGCTTCAACGTTTGTTCTATTTCCTCAATCTCCCTGCTTAGGCTCGTTTTCCGTGCTTGTGATAGTTGTGTCTGCCGAAGCATTTCCGTTATTTTTTTCCTTCTCCTGTACAGTCGTCTCCATTCTCTTTCTAGAGTGGTCCTCTTTCTGCCCCTCCTCACAGGTACGTGCTTCAAGCAGACCTTGTAAGCTTCAGCTGTCAGTTGAGCTATTCCCTGTGTGGGAGTTTTGTCGCTTAAGACCGTCTCCCATTGAATGGTTGCAAGGTCTACATTTATTTTTTCCCAGTCAATCCTCTTATTGTTGAAATTGAATTGATTGAATATTCCTTCTCGCTTGTTGGGTCTCTCTAAATAACTACCGTTATTTATGCTAGTTCGCACTTCAATGAGCTTATGGTCTGAGTATGAAGTATCTGAGATTGTGATATCCCTGATTAGTTCATCATTGTTTGTGAATAACAAGTCTAGTGTGTTTTCGTTCCTAGTTGGTTCTGTAATCTGTTGATTGAGCGAGAATTTGTCACAGAATCTCAAAAGTTCTCTAACCTGTGGTTGGTTATTTCCCGGGTCATTCCCTGCTATGATATTTGTGTTTGCCGTTCTCCATCTTAGACTCGGTAAATTGAAATCTCCAAGAAAGATAATATCTGGAGCTGGGTTTGCTAGGTTGTCAAGTATGTTCTCTATTTTGTGCATCTGCTCTGTGAATTCCTCAATCGTTGTATCTGGCGGTTTATATATTAGAATAATAATTAGGTTTAGTTTCTCTACCTTCATTCCAAGTACCTCTACCACCTCATTAGTTGAATTTAGTAGTTCTGTGCATACCAGGTCTTCTTTAATATACAGACCTACTCCTCCATTTGACCTGGAGGTCAAATCACAGGGCCCCCTGATCACAGGGCCCCTTTCTATGTGGGTGTTTAGGAAGTGGTGGTTGTTTGACAGTATTATGTCTGGTTTACCACTGTGGCCTTGTCTGACGTAAGTTGGCAAGTCTGGGCCCAGGTGGGTTAGATTTCCGTTCCTTATCATATCGTGGATGACTTCTCCTGCTTGGTTGTTCTTTCCATGTCCCAGTGTTCTGTGCTTGGCGTTCAGATCACCCAGGAAGTAGGCAGGTCTGTTCCTTCTGGTGAGTTTCATGATGTCGGCCAGGGGAAGGTAAGGACGTCTTGGTGGTTGGTAGCATGTTCCTATGAAGATTATACCTTTCGTAGTTTGGAGTTCAATTGCCAGGAAATTTTCCTGGAAGTTATCTAGAATTTTGTGAGGAATATTTCTTCTTACGGCAATTGCCGCTCCATCGTTGGCCTGGTCAGCTCTGTTGACCTGGTAAATTTTGTAATTGAAGATCTTGATCTTCTCGCCATCCTTTTTTCCATGGCTGTTAATGAGTATTATATCAGGGTCTATTTCTCTGTACAAGTTGCTGAGTTCCAATGCTCTGTGCGGAGTCCAGCATAGAACATTGTGTTGAATTATTGTTAATGACTGGATGGTTATGTTGAAACTGATGGGTTTCTTCCACCTTGTGGATTGTTTGGGATCGTTCCATAACCATTGCGCATTGCGTCAAAGTCCTCGCTGCTTATCTGTTGAATGGTTATGGGTTTTCGGTTTGAGGTAAAATTATTTGACATTATCCGGTCGTACTGTAACACCCAGGACCTCCCCCCCCCCCCTTAAGAGTTCACACCCAGGGAAGCCTTCTCCAAGAGGTCAGCCCAGATGACCTCCAGTTTATCTTGTATATTGATTAAAAATTCCTGGGTTAGTCTTAGTCAGCATAGTTTCAAGTATGTAATATTTCATGCAAGGAAATTAGACTCCAGATTCTTATGTGTAAACATCCCTGGTTCTCCCCCTTTTGGCCAGGTCAGAGGTCAGTCACATGTAATTAATAACTCCTCTCTTGAAGAGTGTAGGGTGAATGTCAAACAAGCTTTTTGAAATATTTCTTGAGTGTTTGTACACTCTTGGTGGGTAGCAACAGCAGATCTCCCCCTCCCCCCTGTGGGGGTTGTATATAGAGATCCTTTAGGGACTTAGGGAACGCAGAGTGCGGTACACCGGGATCGAAAGCGGGTCTGTGAAGAACATCTCAGCCAGGGAGAGACAGAGGTCTTAAGGTAATGTGTGTGATCTCTGAAGTTTTGTTCCATGTCCAAATTTCTTAACTTTGCCAGTGTTAGAGTAGGATTTATAAGTGGTGATTGACATAATTTTGGTCTCAATAAACTTTTGTTAAATTTCCCGCCTGTGTCAATTGTTGAATCCTCTTAGCCTTTTGGATATAGTGGCTGACAACCGTTTCCATAATTAATGACAGTCATAGAAAGTACTCTCCAAGTCAAGCAATGTTTCTTGCCTCGTTGCTTGATATAGTCTCAATGGTCAAAGGCAGATGGTGGCAGCGTATTTAATCCTTGTGTTAGCATTTCCTTATTGGCAGTGTATCTTTTGGTTCCGGTGTAACCATCATATGTCAGCTCACATTACCGTGTTTCATAACAGTGTTATCAAGTGCAACCGATGAGGAAGTGTTACTCAGGATAAGTAGTGTTTACATTAGTAACCATTTTTTGTGTTCCATTATAGTGGTACATTTTAAAGTAGTGTTACAGTACACGTCACTCGTAGAGACACCGGGAATGTTGTGTTGGAATTTTATTTAATGGGTTTGTATTTGCTCTTTGAGGATCCTGTGGGGAACCCGGTGGGTTGTTTTCCTTGAGTAGAAATTGATTGTGTTTGGGGTCTCTAATGAGGCTTGGGTGACATTTTGTGTGGAATGACACAATTTGACATTTTGCCCCTCCCCCCCCTGCCCATGTGCTTGCCTCTGCCCCTCCCCCCTGCCCATGTGCTTGCCTCTGCCCCTCCCCCCTGCCCATGTGCTTGCCACTGCCCCCCCCTGCCCATGTGCTTACCAGGGGGGGGGGTCATTATACCAGGTCACAGTGTGGTGGGCGTCGTGTGGACGTGATGAAGAGTTGGTTGCAGTAATTGTTTGTCTTCATATATCCTGGTAAAGGTTGGGGACATGCGGGGTCAGGGAGGGGGGGCAGGACCTGTTTACCTCTCTCTCTCTCGCTCATTATTCTTCTTCCTTGCATGCACACGCGCACGCACGCACGCATACACACGAAATGTGCAATGTGTGGGACCTGACGGCTGAGTGGACAACGCTCGGGATTCGTAGTACTAGGGTCCGAGGATCAATCCCCGGCGATGGCGGAAACAAATGGGCCGCATTTCTTTCGCCCTGATGCCCCTGTTCACCTAGCATTAAATAGGTACCTGGGAGTTACATCTGCTATGTGCTGCTTCCTGGGGGGGGGATAATAATAATCAGTTGATTTACTGACAGTTGAGGAGGTGGGCCCAAAGAGCAGAGCTCAACCCCCGCAAGCACAACTAGGTGAATACACACACACAATCCCACTAAAAAGGCGGGATCCAAGAGTCAATGTTCGATCGTGCAGGCACAAATAGGTAAGTACACAAAAATCTGCATTACAATTATCGTAGTCAGTCATGCCCGGGTCAGTCATGCCCGTGCTAGTCATGCCCGTGCTAGTCATGCCCGGGTCAGTCATGCCCGTGCTAGTCATGCCCGTGCTAGTCATGCCCGGGTCAGTCATGCCCGGGTCAGTCATGCCCGGGTCAGTCATGCCCGGGTCAGTCATGCCCGGGTCAGTCATGCCCGGGTCAGTCATGCCCGTGCTAGTCATGCCCGGGTCAGTCATGCCCGGGTCAGTCATGCCCGGGTCAGTCATGCCCGGGTCAGTCATGCCCGGGTCAGTCATGCCCGGGTCAGTCATGCCCGGGTCAGTCATGCCCGGGTCAGTCATGCCCGGGTCAGTCATGCCCGGGTCAGTCATGCCCGGGTCAGTCATGCCCGGGTTAGTCATGCCCGTGCCACCTCTTGCGTGGCTTAATCTTCATTAATCAATCTGGTAACCTTTGTGCTGAGGAGACAATAAAATTTGGATTATTGTTTATAAAAGTAGATTGTTATTTTTATGTGATAGCTCCAGTGTTGGGGATAAATTATACAAAAATTATACAAAAATAAATAAATGGGGATAAATTATACAAAAATTATCCCGTATAATTTTGTGATCTGTGTCACTTACGTGTTTAAACTGAGCTTTCTTGGCCATATGTAAGAGACGTCTTGTGTTGGGGGGGGGGGGTGTTAAGATCCCCGCCTGTTTGGCCAGGATAAACTTGATTACAATCACCACAAGGAATCTTAATAATCCCGACGCCCTCAGCTTTATCTTAATGATGATAGACCTTTAATAATTAATTTCCGACTATATTTGGGTAAGTGAAAATTAATTTTGTTTTTCATTTTACATAAGTTGTGAGCGGTGTGCTCAAAGTTAGCACTATATGGCATTAACCAGGCTGCTTTTACTATGGGTCTCCTGCTGCACCCTTGTGGTGTCAGGCTGGTGATAACTTGCGTCTGGTAACGTGTGTGTGTGTGTGTGTGTGGGTGTGTGTGGGTGGGTGGGTGGGTGTGTGTGGGTGGGTGGGTGGGTGTGGGTGGGTGTGGGTGGGTGTGGGTGGGTGTGTGTGTGTGTGTGTGTGTGTGTACTCACCTAGTTGTGTTTGCGGGGGTTGAGCTCTGGCTCTTTGGTCCCGCCTCTCAACCGTCAATCAACAGGTGTACAGATTCCTGAGCCTATCGGGCTTTATCATATCTACACTTGAAACTGTGTATGGAGTCAGCCTCCACCACATCACTTCCTAATGCATTCCATTTGTCAACCACTCTGACACTAAAAAAGTTCTTTCTAATATCTCTGTGGCTCATTTGGGCACTCAGTTTCCACCTGTGTCCCCTACTGCGTGTGCCCCTTGTGTTAAATAGCCCGTCTTTATCTACCCTCTCAATTCGTCTGAGAATCTTGTACGTGGTGATCATATCCCCCTATATCTTCTGTCTTCTAGCGACGTGAGGTTTAATTCCTGTAGTCTCTCCTCGTAGCTCATACCTCTCAGCCCGGGTACTAGTCTGGTGGCAAACCTTTTGAACTTTTTCCAGTTTAGTCTTATGCTTGACTAGATATGGACTCCATGCTGGAGCGGTATACTCCAGGATTGGTATGACATATGTGGTATATAATGTTCTGTAAGATTCCTTACACAGATTTCTAAAGGCCGTTCTTATGTTAGCCAACCTGGCATATGCCGCTGATATTATCCTCTTGATATGAACTTCAGGGGACAGGTCTGGCGTGATATCAACTCCCAGGTCTGTCTTTCTCTGACTCTTGAAGTATTTCATCTCCCAAATGATATCTTGTATCTGGTCTCCTGCTCCCTACACCTATCTTCATTACATTACATTTGCTTTGGGTTAAACTCTAACAACCATTTGTTCGACCATTCCTGCAGCTTGTCCAGGTATTCTTGAAACCTCGAGCAGTCTTCCTGTCTTAATCCTTCTCATAATTTTGGCGTCGTCAGCAAACATTGAGAGGAATGAGTCTATACCCTCTGGGAGATCATTTACGTATATCAGAAACAGGATAGGTCCAAGTACAGAGCCCTGTGGGACTCCATTGGTGACTTCACGCCAATCTGAGGTCTCACCCCTCACTGTAACTCCCTGCTTCCTATTGCTTAGGTACTCCCTTATCCACTAGAGCACCTTACCAGCTACACCTGCCTGTCTCTCCAGCTTATGCATCAGCCTTTTATGGGGTACTGTGTCAAAGGCTTTCTGATAGTCAAAAAAAATGCAGTCCGCTCATCCTTCTTTCTTGCCTAATCTTTGTCGCCTGATCGTAGAATTCTATTAAGCCTGTAAGGCAAGATTTACCCTCCCTGAACCCATGTTGATGGGTTGTCACGAAGTCCCTTCTCTCCAGATGTGTTACTAGGTTTTTTCTCACGATCTTCTCCATCACCTTGCATGGTATACAAGTTAAGGACACTGGCCTGTAGTTCAGTGCCTCTTGTCTGTCACCCTTTTTGTATATTGGGACCACATTAGCCGTCTTCCATATTTCTGGTAGGTCTCCCGTCTCCAGTGACCTACTATACACTATGGAGTGTGGCAAACAAAGTGCTCCTGCACACTCTTTCAATACCCATGGTGAGATTCCGTCCGGGCGAACGGCCTTTCTCACGTCCAGATCCAACAGGTGCCTCTTGACCTTTTCTCTTGGAATTTCGAACCCTTCCAAGGTCGCCTCGTGCGTGTGTGTGTGTGTGTGTGTGTGTGTGTGTGTGTGTGTGTGTGTGTGTGTGTGTGTGTGTGTGTGTGTGTGTGTGTGTGTGTGTGTGTACACACCTACGTGTGTACTCGCCTACGTGTGTACTCGCCTAGTTGTACTTGCGGGGCTTGAACTTTGGTTCTCTGGTTCTGCCTCTCAACCGTCAATCAACTGGTGTACAGGTTTCTGAGCTTCTCGAGCTCTCTCATAAATACACTTGAAACTGTGTATGGAGTCAGCCTCCACCACATCACTTCCTAGTGCATTCCATTGATTAACTACTGACACTAAAAAATTTATAATTTCTAATGTGTCTGTGGCTCATTCGGGTATTCGACTTCCACCTGTGTCTTCTTGTTCGTGTACCACCCGTGTTAGAGAATTCAGCCTTGTCTACCCTGCCAATTCCCCTGAGAATTTTGTATGAGGAGATTATGTCTCTCCGAGCTCTCCTGTTTTCTAGCGACGTGAGATGCAGTTCACGTAGCCTTTCCTCATAACTCTTGCCTCTTAGTTCTAGTTGCATGCCTCTGAACTTTTTCCAGCTTCGTCTTGTGCTTGACAAGGTTCGGGCTCCATGCTGGGGCCGCATACTCCAGGATTTGCCTTACATACGTGGTATACAAAGTTCTGAAGAATTCCTTACACAGGTGTCTGAAGGCAGTTCTGATGTTAACGAGCCTCGCATACACCGCCGATGTTATTCTTTTGATTTGGGCTTCAGGAGACAGGTTTGGCATGATATCAACTCCTAGATGTTAATTTCTTTCCATTTCATGAAGGACGTCATCTCCCATTCGGTATCCAGTTCGGTGTCCAACTCAAGATAACTCAAGATAACCAGTGTCTGGCCTCCTATTTCCTTGGCCTAGTTTCATCACCTTACATTTACTTGGGTTGAACTTAAGGAGCCATTTTTGGACCATTCTTTCAGATTATCTAGGTCATCTTGTAACCTCGTACAATCTTCCTCCGTCTTAATCCTCCTCATAATTTTTGCATCATCAGCAAAAATTAAAAGGAACGAGTCTATTCCCTCTAGATCATTTACATACCAGAAACAGTATAGTCCAAGGACTGAACCTTGCGGGACTCCACTGGTGACGCCTCGCCACTCCGAGACCTCACCCCCCTCTCACAGTGACTCGCTGTCTTTTGTTGCTTAGGTAATCCCTTATCTGGTACTGGAATACCTTCCCTTTCACTCCCGCCTGCATCTCCAGCTTGTGCACTAGTCTCTTATGTGGTACTGTGTCAAAGGCTTTCTGGAAATCCAAAAATATGCAGTCTGCCCACCCCTTTGTCTTGCCTGATTTGTGTTGCCGGGTCATAAAATTAAATTAATCCTGCGAAGCCATACCTGAACCCATGTTGATATTGTGTTGGAAAGTAGTTCTGCTCCAGTTGTTCCACTAGCTTTTATCGCACAATCTTCTCCATCTTGCGTGGTATGCAAGTTAGTGACACTGGCCTTGTAGTTCAGTGCCTCCTGTCTATCCTCCTCCTTGTATATATTGAGACTACATTGGCTGTCTTCCAAATTTTTGGCAGCTCACCTGTTACCAGCGATTTGTTGTACACCATGGATACTGGCCATGTGTGTGTGTGTACAGGCTGGTCAGAATTGCATTTCAACTTTGTAAATGCACATTAATCACTGTAAAAACGCACCTCGAACACTGTTTATGTAACAGACGTAAATCGATGTATTATGTATGTAGGTTAGATTATAATTTTAAAAGCACTACAATCACCTTCCGTGGTTGATGGTTCATTAAGTCACCGAACTATATGTTTAACAGATCTGTAACCCTGTCCATGGAGGACACAAGATGTATATATGCTGGTTAATATTATAAATGTGTGGCCACGTCTCTGGTAGAAAATAATACAAATTTCTATCATTATTAATTACCTGTGGGTGAGGCCAGACCGGCGCCGCCCGCGTGCTGGTCGACACTCGCCGCCCGCGTGCTGGTCGACACTCGCCGCCCGCGTGCTGGTCGACACTCGGCCGCCCGCGTGCTGGTCGACACTCGCCGCCCGCGTGCTGGTCGACACTCGGCCGCCCGCGTGCTGGTCGACACTCGCCGCCCGCGTGCTGGTCGACACTCGCCGCCCGCGTGCTGGTCGACACTCGCCGCCCGCGTGCTGGTCGACACTCGCCGCCCGCGTGCTGGTCGACACTCGCCGCCCGCGTGCTGGTCGACACTCGCCGCCCGCGTGCTGGTCGACACTCGCCGCCCGCGTGCTGGTCGACACTCGCCGCCCGCGTGCTGGTCGACACTCGCCGCCCGCGTGCTGGTCGACACTCGCCGCCCGCGTGCTGGTCGACACTCGCCGCCCGCGTGCTGGTCGACACTCGCCGCCCGCGTGCTGGTCGACACTCGCCGCCCGCGTGCTGGTCGACACTCGCCGCCCGCGTGCTGGTCGACACTCGCCGCCCGCGTGCTGGTCGACACTCGCCGCCCGCGTGCTGGTCGACACTCGCCGCCCGCGTGCTGGTCGACACTCGCCGCCCGCGTGCTGGTCGACACTCGCCGCCCGCGTGCTGGTCGACACTCGCCGCCCGCGTGCTGGTCGACACTCGCCGCCCGCGTGCTGGTCGACACTCGCCGCCCGCGTGCTGGTCGACACTCGCCGCCCGCGTGCTGGTCGACACTCGCCGCCCGCGTGCTGGTCGACACTCGCCGCCCGCGTGCTGGTCGACACTCGCCGCCCGCGTGCTGGTCGACACTCGCCGCCCGCGTGCTGGTCGACACTCGCCGCCCGCGTGCTGGTCGACACTCGCCGCCCGCGTGCTGGTCGACACTCGCCGCCCGCGTGCTGGTCGACACTCGCCGCCCGCGTGCTGGTCGACACTCGCCGCCCGCGTGCTGGTCGACACTCGCCGCCCGCGTGCTGGTCGACACTCGCCGCCCGCGTGCTGGTCGACACTCGCCGCCCGCGTGCTGGTCGACACTCGCCGCCCGCGTGCTGGTCGACACTCGCCGCCCGCGTGCTGGTCGACACTCGCCGCCCGCGTGCTGGTCGACACTCGCCGCCCGCGTGCTGGTCGACACTCGCCGCCCGCGTGCTGGTCGACACTCGCCGCCCGCGTGCTGGTCGACACTCGCCGCCCGCGTGCTGGTCGACACTCGCCGCCCGCGTGCTGGTCGACACTCGCCGCCCGCGTGCTGGTCGACACTCGCCGCCCGCGTGCTGGTCGACACTCGCCGCCCGCGTGCTGGTCGACACTCGCCGCCCGCGTGCTGGTCGACACTCGCCGCCCGCGTGCTGGTCGACACTCGCCGCCCGCGTGCTGGTCGACACTCGCCGCCCGCGTGCTGGTCGACACTCGCCGCCCGCGTGCTGGTCGACACTCGCCGCCCGCGTGCTGGTCGACACTCGCCGCCCGCGTGCTGGTCGACACTCGCCGCCCGCGTGCTGGTCGACACTCGCCGCCCGCGTGCTGGTCGACACTCGCCGCCCGCGTGCTGGTCGACACTCGCCGCCCGCGTGCTGGTCGACACTCGCCGCCCGCGTGCTGGTCGACACTCGCCGCCCGCGTGCTGGTCGACACTCGCCGCCCGCGTGCTGGTCGACACTCGCCGCCCGCGTGCTGGTCGACACTCGCCGCCCGCGTGCTGGTCGACACTCGCCGCCCGCGTGCTGGTCGACACTCGCCGCCCGCGTGCTGGTCGACACTCGCCGCCCGCGTGCTGGTCGACACTCGCCGCCCGCGTGCTGGTCGACACTCGCCGCCCGCGTGCTGGTCGACACTCGCCGCCCGCGTGCTGGTCGACACTCGCCGCCCGCGTGCTGGTCGACACTCGCCGCCCGCGTGCTGGTCGACACTCGCCGCCCGCGTGCTGGTCGACACTCGCCGCCCGCGTGCTGGTCGACACTCGCCGCCCGCGTGCTGGTCGACACTCGCCGCCCGCGTGCTGGTCGACACTCGCCGCCCGCGTGCTGGTCGACACTCGCCGCCCGCGTGCTGGTCGACACTCGCCGCCCGCGTGCTGGTCGACACTCGCCGCCCGCGTGCTGGTCGACACTCGCCGCCCGCGTGCTGGTCGACACTCGCCGCCCGCGTGCTGGTCGACACTCGCCGCCCGCGTGCTGGTCGACACTCGCCGCCCGCGTGCTGGTCGACACTCGCCGCCCGCGTGCTGGTCGACACTCGCCGCCCGCGTGCTGGTCGACACTCGCCGCCCGCGTGCTGGTCGACACTCGCCGCCCGCGTGCTGGTCGACACTCGCCGCCCGCGTGCTGGTCGACACTCGCCGCCCGCGTGCTGGTCGACACTCGCCGCCCGCGTGCTGGTCGACACTCGCCGCCCGCGTGCTGGTCGACACTCGCCGCCCGCGTGCTGGTCGACACTCGCCGCCCGCGTGCTGGTCGACACTCGCCGCCCGCGTGCTGGTCGACACTCGCCGCCCGCGTGCTGGTCGACACTCGCCGCCCGCGTGCTGGTCGACACTCGCCGCCCGCGTGCTGGTCGACACTCGCCGCCCGCGTGCTGGTCGACACTCGGCCGCCCGCGTGCTGGTCGACACTCGGCCGCCCGCGTGCTGGTCGACACTCGGCCGCCCGCGTGCTGGTCGACACTCGGCCGCCCGCGTGCTGGTCGACACTCGGCCGCCCGCGTGCTGGTCGACACTCGGCCGCCCGCGTGCTGGTCGACACTCGGCCGCCCGCGTGCTGGTCGACACTCGGCCGCCCGCGTGCTGGTCGACACTCGGCCGCCCGCGTGCTGGTCGACACTCGGCCGCCCGCGTGCTGGTCGACACTCGGCCGCCCGCGTGCTGGTCGACACTCGGCCGCCCGCGTGCTGGTCGACACTCGGCCGCCCGCGTGCTGGTCGACACTCGGCCGCCCGCGTGCTGGTCGACACTCGGCCGCCCGCGTGCTGGTCGACACTCGGCCGCCCGCGTGCTGGTCGACACTCGGCCGCCCGCGTGCTGGTCGACACTCGGCCGCCCGCGTGCTGGTCGACACTCGGCCGCCCGCGTGCTGGTCGACACTCGCCGCCCGCGTGCTGGTCGACACTCGCCGCCCGCGTGCTGGTCGACACTCGCCGCCCGCGTGCTGGTCGACACTCGCCGCCCGCGTGCTGGTCGACACTCGCCGCCCGCGTGCTGGTCGACACTCGCCGCCCGCGTGCTGGTCGACACTCGCCGCCCGCGTGCTGGTCGACACTCGCCGCCCGCGTGCTGGTCGACACTCGCCGCCCGCGTGCTGGTCGACACTCGCCGCCCGCGTGCTGGTCGACACTCGCCGCCCGCGTGCTGGTCGACACTCGCCGCCCGCGTGCTGGTCGACACTCGCCGCCCGCGTGCTGGTCGACACTCGCCGCCCGCGTGCTGGTCGACACTCGCCGCCCGCGTGCTGGTCGACACTCGCCGCCCGCGTGCTGGTCGACACTCGCCGCCCGCGTGCTGGTCGACACTCGCCGCCCGCGTGCTGGTCGACACTCGCCGCCCGCGTGCTGGTCGACACTCGCCGCCCGCGTGCTGGTCGACACTCGCCGCCCGCGTGCTGGTCGACACTCGCCGCCCGCGTGCTGGTCGACACTCGCCGCCCGCGTGCTGGTCGACACTCGCCGCCCGCGTGCTGGTCGACACTCGCCGCCCGCGTGCTGGTCGACACTCGCCGCCCGCGTGCTGGTCGACACTCGCCGCCCGCGTGCTGGTCGACACTCGCCGCCCGCGTGCTGGTCGACACTCGCCGCCCGCGTGCTGGTCGACACTCGCCGCCCGCGTGCTGGTCGACACTCGCCGCCCGCGTGCTGGTCGACACTCGCCGCCCGCGTGCTGGTCGACACTCGCCGCCCGCGTGCTGGTCGACACTCGCCGCCCGCGTGCTGGTCGACACTCGCCGCCCGCGTGCTGGTCGACACTCGCCGCCCGCGTGCTGGTCGACACTCGCCGCCCGCGTGCTGGTCGACACTCGCCGCCCGCGTGCTGGTCGACACTCGCCGCCCGCGTGCTGGTCGACACTCGCCGCCCGCGTGCTGGTCGACACTCGCCGCCCGCGTGCTGGTCGACACTCGCCGCCCGCGTGCTGGTCGACACTCGCCGCCCGCGTGCTGGTCGACACTCGCCGCCCGCGTGCTGGTCGACACTCGCCGCCCGCGTGCTGGTCGACACTCGCCGCCCGCGTGCTGGTCGACACTCGCCATAATCCTGACCTCTGGCGGGAAATGACAAGCCGTCTTATTGCAAATTATAAACGATCTGAAATCTTTGCACTGTATCTATATTTCACTTATTACAATGATAGGAGGCCTAGTCAGAGACCGGGTCACGGGGACGCTGATCCCCGAAATCAACCCAAGATAGCAACAAATTTCTTGCACTGCAACTTTAGTGAATTACCTAAAATGTATATTGCAAGTCTTCGTCAATATTTAAAATATTTTGAATATTGGATATGGCAGGATAAGTTATTATTTTAGTCCGGGATGGGGCGGGGGCTGGGGGCTAGTATGGGGCATTTGACGGGGCAGACGGTGCTGGCAGACGGTGCTGGCAGACGGTGCTGGCAGACGGTGCTGGCAGATGGTGCTGGCAGACGGTGCTGGCAGATGGTGCTGGCAGACGGTGCTGGCAGACGGTGCTGGCAGACGGTGCTGGCAGACGGTGCTGGCAGACGGTGCTGGCAGACGGTGCTGGCAGACGGTGCTGGCAGATGGTGCTGGCAGATGGTGCTGGCAGATGGTGCTGGCAGACGGTGCTGTCAGATGGTGCTGGCAGACGGTGCTGGCAGACGGTGCTGGCGGACGGTACGGGAAGAAAACGTAGGGGCCTGACGGCTGATTGGACAGCGATCGGGATTCGTAGTCCTAAGGTTCCGGGGTTCGATCCCCGGTGAAAGTGGAAACAAATGGCTATAGTTTCTTTCACTGATGCCTCTGTTCACCTAACAGTAAATAGAGGTACCTGGGAGTTAAACAACTGTTACGGGCTGCTTCCTGGGGGGGGGGGGGGGTGTAACAAAAAGAAGGCCTGATCGAGGACCGGGCCGCGGCGACGCTAACCCCCGAAAATCATCTCAAGATAACCTCAAAATAGTAGCAATGTGTAGAGGGGGGGGGGTGAGGGGAGTTGGTTACTGGTGCCGGGCCTGACTTTTGTGTTATTATTATTAATACACGAGGTACATGTGCCTTTGTGCAGGTCCTCTAGACTATATGGAGGAGAGTAGTACAGTGTGGCGACCTCACAACCTTTCTCGTTCATGTATGTTTATTGAGACAAGAAAGAAATACATCTCCAAGGGATAGAGTAGCTTAGGCTATTTCTACCCCCTAGACCTTCCTGGTGGTACCCCGCGGCACCTCCCCGGCCCGCCCCGGCACCTCCCCGGCCCGCCCCGGCATCTTCCCGGCCCGCCCCGGCCCGCCCCGGCTCCTCCCCGGCACCTCCCCGGCACCTCCCCGGCCCGCCCCGGCACCTCCCCGGCCCACCCCGGCACCTCCCCGGCCCGCCCCGGCACCTCCCCGGCCCGCCCCGGCACCTCCCCGGCCCGCCCCGGCACCTCCCCGGCCCACCCCGGCACCTCCCCGGCCCACCCCGGCACCTCCCCGGCCCGCCCCGGCACCTCCCCGGCCCACCCCGGCACCTCCCCGCCCTGGTGGGCCCCGTCTCCCGGCCCGCCCCGGCACCTCCCCGGCCCACCCCGGCACCTCCCCGGCCCGCCCCGGCACCTCCCCGGCCCGCCCCGGCACCTCCCCGGCCCGCCCCGGCACCTCCCCGGCCCGCCCCGGCACCTCCCCGGCCCACCCCGGCACCTCCCCGCCCTGGTGGGCCCCGTCTCCCGGCCCACCCCGGCACCTCCCCGCCCTGGTGGGCCCCGTCTCCCGGCCCACCCCGGCACCTCCCCGCCCTGGTGGGCCCCGTCTCCCGGCCCACCCCGGCACCTCCCCGCCCTGGTGGGCCCCGTCTCCCGGCCCACCCCGGCACCTCCCCGCCCTGGTGGGCCCCGTCTCCCGGCCCACCCCGGCACCTCCCCGCCCTGGTGGGCCCCGTCTCCCGGCCCACCCCGGCACCTCCCCGCCCTGGTGGGCCCCGTCTCCCGGCCCACCCCGGCACCTCCCCGCCCTGGTGGGCCCCGTCTCCCGGCCCGCCCCGGCACCTCCCCGCCCTGGTGGGCTAGCTGCTGCTCATGTCATGTTACTGATGGCAAATGTTATTTACACCAATAACAACAACAAATATTACATGCACAATAATGAAACAAAAAGCAAATAGTAGAGCAAAAACGTGTCAAGCCTGACGTGCAGGGAGAGAGGCGGCGGGTGTGGCTGGAGCCCCAGAGTGGAGGCGGGGGTGGCTGGAGCCCCAGAGTGGAGGCGGGGGTGGACCAGCCGCCCTCAACCTCCTCCAACACACACTATGCTGGACTAAAACGCGCTGTCATACCGACTACGTATAGATAACGTGAATGTTTGTGAGCCGCTATAATTTATAGTAACCCTTTATTAGGCCGTTGGGGATTTTGACGTCAACATCCGCTGTATTGTACTGTGTTGTGTGTGTGTGGGGGGGGGGGTGTGCTTTGGTACCCCCAAAGGTACTTTGACCCTTTACAACACACAATGTGCCTCGTCCATGTCAGTATTATCAACAATATATATTGTATTGATTACAAAAGCTTAACTAGTAACGAGAGGGACTGCGTTCAGTAGAGTGGTACCTGGTGTTGACTGACCAGGTCACCTCACTCTCCCGCCTCCTCCCTTACCTTCCTCTTGGAGATTCCAGGGCCCAATGTTTCCGCGGCCCGGGATCACTCCTCCTGGTTGCTGGTATGATCTACCAGGCTGTTTGATGTGGCTGCTCGCAGCCTGACGTATGAGACACAGCCCGGTTGATCAGGTATCCTTTAAAGGTGCTTCTCGAGTTCACTTCTCAACACTGCGTGAGGTCGGCCACTCTCCCCCCCCCCCCACCACATATCCCGTATGTGTAGGGGAAGTGTGTTGAACAGTCTCGGGCATTTGGTGCTGAGCAAGTTCTCTCTCGTCGTACCTGTTGCACCTCTGCTCTTCGGTGGGACTATTCTGCACATCCTGCCATGCCTTCTGGTCTCATGTGTTCTTATTTCTGTGTGCAAATTTGGAACCAGTCCTTCTAATATTTTCCAAGTGTAGATTATTATGTATTTCTCCCGCCTACACTCCAGGGAATACAGATTTAATATTTTTAGGCGGTTCCAATAATTTAAAGTTTTATTGAGTGGATTCGAGCCGTAAAGGATGTTTGCACGATTTGCAGGTCAGCAATTTCTCCAGCTTTGACTGTGGCTGTTAGTGTGTATATTTGATGCAGGTTTACGATGTGGTCAAGTTGGGGGCCCTCTTGGGTCTTGCCGCTAGTAAACACTGAGTAATGGTATACAAGTGTTAACAATTAAAGCACTTGACGAGAGAGTGGAGTGGCTGGTCTTGGTGCCAGACACCTACAGTTAACAGACCATCGTTACAATAGGATGAAGCGGTCAATAGCAAAATAAAAATAATTTATTAACATTTTATTACGGACTTGCCCATTTGTTTTTCAGATACATCCCGCCAAACACACACCGAAACTACGACGTTGGTACAACGTTCGAACAAGTTTTAACACCACCTAACCAGTTATAACAACCAATATAGCAAGTTGTAACAACGTTCTAATACGTCATAAACACGTTAAGCCAAGATGTAACAACTTTATTACAAGTTGTAACAAGCGGAAAATAGAGACAGTTACGGTTTGTGTTTCCAGGGATTGGTTCTTCAGGAATCGTACTTAGTGAGTTATACATTCAAGGGTGAGATACGTGATATTAGTATTCAAGTCCATAAATATTAGACATTCCTCTCAAAGGCATCTGACAATACAAACAGAAATCTGTGAGTGATGACACGAGTTGTGTACACAGCCAGACCAGACCACCAGTAACAGCCAGACCAGACCACCAGTAACAGCCAGACCAGACCACCAGTAACAGCCAGACCAGACCACCAGTAACAGCCAGACCAGACCACCAGTAACAGCCAGACCAGACCACCAGTAACAGCCAGACCAGACCACCAGTAACAGCCAGACCAGACCACCAGTAACAGCCAGACCAGACCACCAGTAACAGCCAGACCAGACCACCAGTAATACCCAGACCAGACCACCAGTAATACCCAGACCAGACCACCAGTAACAGCCAGACCAGACCACCAGTAATAGCCAGACCAGACCACCAGTAACAGCCAGACCAGACCACCAGTAACAGCCAGACCAGACCACCAGTAACAGCCAGACCAGACCACCAGTAATACCCAGACCAGACCACCAGTAACAGCCAGACCAGACCACCAGTAACAGCCAGACCAGACCACCAGTAACAGCCAGACCAGACCACCAGTAACAGCCAGACCAGACCACCAGTAACAGCCAGACCAGACCACCAGTAATACCCAGACCAGACCACCAGTAACAGCCAGACCAGACCACCAGTAATACCCAGACCAGACCACCAGTAACAGCCAGACCAGACCACCAGTAACAGCCAGACCAGACCACCAGTAATACCCAGACCAGACCACCAGTAACAGCCAGACCAGACCACCAGTAACAGCCAGACCAGACCACCAGTAACAGCCAGACCAGACCACCAGTAATACCCAGACCAGACCACCAGTAATACCCAGACCAGACCACCAGTAATACCCAGACCAGACCACCAGTAACAGCCAGACCAGACCACCAGTAACAGCCAGACCAGACCACC
This sequence comes from Procambarus clarkii, assembly GCF_040958095.1. NCBI lineage: Eukaryota > Metazoa > Arthropoda > Malacostraca > Decapoda > Cambaridae > Procambarus > Procambarus clarkii. The sequence goes on from NC_091168.1 coordinate 16,626,003, forward strand.
AGTAATACCCAGACCAGACCAGTAATACCCAGACCAGACCACCAGTAATACCCAGACCAGACCACCAGTAATACCCAGACCAGACCACCAGTAATACCCAGACCAGACCACCAGTAATACCCAGACCAGACCACCAGTAATACCCAGACCAGACCACCAGTAATACCCAGACCAGACCACCAGTAATACCCAGACCAGACCACCAGTAATACCCAGACCAGACCACCAGTAATACCCAGACCAGACCACCAGTAACAGCCAGACCAGACCACCAGTAATACCCAGACCAGACCACCAGTAACAGCCAGACCAGACCACCAGTAACAGCCAGACCAGACCACCAGTAATACCCAGACCAGACCACCAGTAACAGCCAGACCAGACCACCAGTAATACCCAGACCAGACCACCAGTAACAGCCAGACCAGACCACCAGTAACAGCCAGACCAGACCACCAGTAACAGCCAGACCAGACCACCAGTAACAGCCAGACCAGACCACCAGTAACAGCCAGACCAGACCACCAGTAACAGCCAGACCAGACCACCAGTAACAGCCAGACCAGGAAGATGGGAGCGAGCCACAGCTACGGTGACAGACAAGTATTACACTCACCGTGTATGGCAGTGCGAGTGTGTTGTGTGGAGACTGGACTTTGGAAATAGACTTAATTATAAATTATGTGAAAATGATCAATAAGGAAAAGTGAGGAGAAAGAAGTGTGAGAGGGACATGAGTAAAGATAAAACTATACTTACCTAAGAGGAAACAGTGTTCGGTGCACTAATATACATGGGTATTAAAATATAAGTAAAGCAAAATGGACGGTAAGGCTTGATGGGTCAAATAAGTATGTAGAGATATTGCATGGATAAGATGGTGGAATAGCAAAATGGAAGGGATCTATCAGGAGAAAACCCCATAGTCATTTCGACTATATCACTGGAAAGGAATCAGGACAATAATTTTGGATGGGACGGGCGGGGGGGGGGAGGAATTTTGCCCATCTACTTGGATGGTCGGAGATTGAACTCAGACCTGCATGAAGCGAGACCGTCGCTCTACCGGTCTCGCTACCTCTCGTTGTAGTGGCTCTCTTCTATAAAGTAAGAGAGTGTACATGGTGTCGTGGGGAGCACTGAACCTATTGTGCAATTCTCAACGTTGTAAACTTATTATTAAAGAAAAATTTATGGAAAAAAGTTGTCAATGATGCTTTATAAGGAATAGCAAATACAGCACAATATTAGGTGAGGGTGTTGGGCTAAATATGAAGATAGGAACAGTGATGTGTTAAATGTGTGAGGATACTTTCACTGTTGGGTTAAATATGTGAAGATAGGAACAGTGATGTGTTAAATGTGAAGAGAGGAACAGAGTAAAGCTTCTCTTTTCTTATTACAATGAAAATATATTTTTAAATTGGGACGGGGAAAATGGAGATAATGAACAATGTCTGAGAGTTCTTAACACAACAAAAGGGTAAGAAATGTTTACCTGAAAACTCAACTTTGTTTTGGGAGAAGTTAAGATGGAGGAAGCTTAGTTACATGTACTCACCTAGTTGTACTCGCCTAGTTGTGCTTGCGGGGGTTGAGCTTTGGCTCTTTGGTCCCGCCTCTCAACTGTCAATCAACTGGTGTACAGGTTCCTGAGCCTACTGGGCTCTTATCATATCTACATTTAAAACTGTGTATGGAGTCAGCCTCCACCACATCACTGCCTAATGCATTCCACCTGTTAACTTACTCTGACACTGAAAAAGTTCTTTCTAACGTCCCTGTGGCTCATTTGGGTACTCAGTTTCCACCTGTCCCCTTGTTTGCGTACCACCCGTGTTAAACAGTTTATCATTATCTACCTTGTCAATTCCTCTTGAGAATTTTGTAGGTAGTGATCATGTCTCCCCGAGCTCTTCTGTCTTCCAGTGTCGTGAGGTGCATCTCACCCAGCCTTTCCTCGTAACTCATGCCTCTTAGTTCTGGGACTAGCCTAGTGGCATACCTCTGAACTTTTTCCAGCTTCGTCTTGTGCTTGACAAGGTACGGGCTCCATGCTGGGGCCGCATACTCCAGGATTGGTCTTACATGTGGTGTACAAGGTTCTGAATGATTCCTTACACAGGTTCCTGAATTCTGTTCTGATGTTAGCCAGCCTCGCATATGCCACAGATGTAATTCTTTTTATGTGGACTTCAGGAGACAGGTTTGGTGTGATATCTCGTAGATCTTTCTCTCTGGCCTCCTGTTTCCACCGCCTAGTTTTGTTACCTTGCATTTACTCGGGTATAACTTTAGTAGCCATTTGTGTGTGTCAAATGAATATTTTGTGCAATTGTTTGTGTGTTTTGTGTAAGTGTTTATGCAAATTTGTGTAAGATTTTAAATGCGTAAGTTTGTGACTGTGTTTGCTTGTTTAAATTTGTTAGGACGTGAATGTATGTGCACGTGAGATTGTGATAAAGTATTTGTGTATATGTGAAATGTGTATTTTGTGTTTGTGTGCAAGTTTGTGATTTGTGTCAATTTGTGTATGTGAAAGTAGATATTTTCAAAAAATAAAAATTATCTAACGCTCTGTTTTTTCATTTGTCAGAAAATTGTAACCAATTTGATGGGTAGATGTGTTCTTCAAACACATTGTTAAAGCATTTCAATAGAAAATTATTGAATCTGTTGTAATACAAATTACAAAGCCATGTAATACAAACAACTGGTATTGGTGTAAACACTTTGGAGCCATTTTGAATTGATTAAAAACGATTTGAGTAAGATCATTAGAAAACGGTATCAAATATTAAGTTACAACATAGACAAGTTGTTGTTGTACAGTTTGTCGCTACTTAATGTAGGTAAGTTACAAGAATAGTCACCCCGGGTCGTCTTTTGTTATTGTATCATGTTCAGTTTGTTACTTAAAGAACAGTGGATTAAACCCCCACTTGTGTATTTTTATGTAAAGAGTTACACCAATCTTTCACTCTCCCCCGAGTGTTTTATCAAGGTCTGAGTATGTGATTAGGACGAGAGTTCCACCTCGATGACTAATCATTAATTAGTCGTTGAGGTTAATCAGTGAATTAGTCGTCGAGATGCAAGTTTCGTCCTAACCACATACACCAAGTCTTTCTGACTTTCCTGAGTAAGTCTTTACATCAAATCCACAAATCCACAAGTGTGGGTTTTTAATCCTATGTTGTTGTGTGTGTGATAAGACATTACTATTACTTAAATAATTCTTGTTGTTGTTATGTAAAACACTAATGTTAATTATAATTCAGAATATAATTCTGAATATAATTATAATCCAGAATATAATTTTAATAATCAGATTGACTTAGTTTATCATAGTATGTGTTGTCTTAAGAAGATATTGGGAACAGTTTTTATTATTAAGACAAGTTATGTTAGAGAAAGATAGTTCTTAGTAAGTTTTGTTGGAGAGTAGCACGTAATGTTACGGAAAGAATGTACTGTTGTATGTGTCAACAAACTTACCAAGAATGTTACGAAATGGTTGTACTAGTTACTGCTTAAAGATGTCATACAGAAAATTATTGTTCTAGTGAAGATGGTACATTTTGTTCTGGAGAACGAGAGTTGACTTAGTAAATTAAACAAAGATCTTGTGTTCCAAAGAGTGAATGCCGAGAACATTTAAGAACTTGCAGAGAACATTTAAGAACTTGCAGAGAACATTTAAGAACTTGCAGAGAACATTTAAGAACTTGCAGAGAACATTTAAGAACTTGCAGAGAACATTTAAGAACTTGCAGAGAACATTTAAGAACTTGCAGAGAACATTTAAGAACTTGCAGAGAACATTTAAGAACTTGCAGAGAACATTTAAGAACTTGCAGTGAACATTTAAGAACTTGCAGTGAACATTTAAGAACTTGCAGAGAACATTTAAGAACTTGCAGAGAACATTTAATAAAATTATAATATTGGTGCAAAGAACCTGTACTCTTAAGTTGGTTTATAGACTATTCTATGAAAACATCTTTCCAAACAGTGTTAGTCTGGCTTATATCCTAACCCTGAAATTATAGCATTGTATATACTATATACATATACTATAAAGCCTAAACCCTGAGATTATTATTATTATTTTGAGAGTTGAGACGTGGAGATGCGTTCATTAAAATGTTTCATAAAAAGAACTAATAGTTACGTAGGGCTGTTACGGCCCCGGGGTGGAGTATGAGAGTCACGTGATCTATGTTCCATACAGATGGATGATAATTAAAGATGACTTTAGTTTGGAGCTGATGTAATGCTTGTAACTTGAGACATCAAGTGAAGTAACACCTGTTAAAACTTTGTTCCTCGAGATTAAGTCTCGCGGAACAGGTAAAACAAGATTAGTAGAGAGTTTAGCCAATACCACCAGGCGCCCGTGGGCCGCTGTTGGGACTTTTGCGGGGCGTGACGTGAGGATGGGAGGGGGGAGGGGGGATGATACATGGTGGAGAGCGTGAGGGGGAGGGAGGGGGGGGGGCAATGGTGGAGGAGCAGGTGGATGGGGTGCTGGAGGAGAGGGGGCTGGAAGTGTGGACTCTTCTGAGTGGAGGGAACTGTAGGTGGAGACGTAAGAGGGGAGGGGGGGGGGAAGGAGGGGAGGGGGGAGGAAGAACAAGGGGAGGGGGGGAGGAAGAACAAGGGGAGGGGGGGAGGAAGAACAAGGGGAGGGGGGAGGAGGAAGAAGGGGAGGGGGAGGAGGAAGATGGGGAGGGGGAGATGGAGGGAGGGAGACACTGTTGTTTAATACTAATTATACTTTGCTTGCACATTCCTAACAGGTAAAAATAGTTGTTGGTAATACATTATAAAGGTTGCCAACTGTAGTTTTTAATTTCATTTAAATCTGATGAATAGTAACGAAAATACAACGGTGAACTGTGACTTGGAACGAGAGCTGGAGCCCAAGAATAGCATCTTAGTCCTTATCTCCGTCCCACGTATCTGTAATTTGATGCAGACGAGGAGTCACAATAACGGGGCTGAAATATGTTGACCAAACCACATACTAGAAAGTGAAGGGACGACGACGTTTCGGTCCGTCGTGGACCATTCTCAAGTCGATTTCAATCGACTTGAGAATGGTTTAGGACAGACCGTAACGTCGTCGTCCCTTCACTTTCTAGTGTGTGGTTTGGTCTACTGTAATTTGATGTTTCGGATGAATAGTTAAGACATTATAACGGAGAACTGTGTCTTGGGACGAGAGCCGGAACCCAAAAACTACACCTCATTAAATGTTAGTCTAAAGTATCTATTGGATGTATGTTTACGAAATTATATCGGAGAAACGAAGTCTGGAACTAGAGGCGGAACCCAAGACCTACATTTTCAACCTTATTCCCCCTTGAAATTGGTATTAATAATCTAAATTTCATAACTGTCTGCCAAATACTTGCGAAATATCGACGGTCAACATCTAGAGGCGGGGCCCCAGAACTAACATACGACCTTGTCCGAAATTAATGAATTTGAATGAATATGAATGAATCCTGAAGGCCTATAAAAGTCTAAGTACACTTCAGCCCGGCCCTGTTCTTACGTTAAATATCTTTAATACTAAATGTTTAGCTTTGCTCAACTAAGAGTTGGCTTTTGGCTGCCATTGCCACTACACTTTTGGCTGCCATTGCCACTACACTTGAGGTGTCCTCGTAATACACTCAGAGAGTGCCAGTGGCGACTAGTGACCACATGCCCCTGTTGACTGACCATCCGGCGCCACGGGCACTGTTTAGCGTCACGTGCTGGTTCTTGACGCCCCTGTGTAACCCTTCATATAGTTACGGTAGCTGTATAATTACACATGTATCTAAATATGATAGTTAAAGAAAATTGGGTGGAGAGATGAGGTGAGAGGAGGGGAGAGGAAGTGAGTGTGTTATGAGCGGTGAGAGACTGGGTGTAGTCAGTTGAGAGGTAAGTGAGTGTGTTATGAGCGGTGAGAGACTGGGTGTAGTCAGTTGAGAGGTAAGTGAGTGTGTTATGAGCGGTGAGAGACTGGGTGTAGTCACTTGAGAGGTAAGTGAGTGTGTTATGAGCGGTGAGAGACTGGGTGTAGTCACTTGAGAGGTAAGTGAGTGTGTTATGAGCGGTGAGAGACTGGGTGTAGTCAGTTGAGAGGTAAGTGAGTGTGTTATGAGCGGTGAGAGACTGGGTGTAGTCACTTGAGAGGTAAGTGAGTGTGTTATGAGCGGTGAGAGACTGGGTGTAGTCAGTTGAGAGGTAAGTGAGTGTTATGAGCGGTGAGAGACTGGGTGTAGTCACTTGAGAGGTAAGTGAGTGTGTTATGAGCGGTGAGAGACTGGGTGTAGTCAGTTGAGAGGTAAGGGGGGGGGGAAATTACATTTCCGATTATCATCTGGTATAAGGCAAGTACCTTTCCCTGTTTAAATGCCATTTACATTACATTCAGTTGCCTTTGTAAGAATTTTTAGAGAAAGCTGTCATAATCTGTGGTGGGCCTGCGGCCCGCTCCAAGCAACAGCCTGTTGGACCAAGCTCTCAGAAGTCAAGCCTGGCTCCTGGCCGAGCTTGGGGAGTAGAACTCTCAGAACCCTCTAAAGTTACAATCCAGGTATTAATAACAACGTTCTCGGAGTATTAATTACAGTCCTGTCTTGTATACTAAGTAGGCTGGCAAGGCCATCAGTGCTATACATTACATTTTTGATTTTCTGATTTAACTGTCAAATGCTCCTCCCCGAGTCGACTACTGCTGAGGGCTGACGGAGGTGGTGAGCACACCCACGTGTGTGTGGGGGAGGACTGAGAGTGGAGGTGTCTCCTCCCTCCCCCACTCACCTGGGGGAGGCTGGCACCATGGGGAGGCTGGCACCATGGGGGCCATACAGGTGGTAACGAAGCCACACACCTGCCGTCTTAAAGTGGTCGCCTGGCTTAATGGCACGGTGAGTAATACTAATAACTACTGCACAAGTGTGGTAAGGGCTCCTACACCCGGGTCCTCCTGGAGGGTGGTGACAGTGGTGGTAGTGTGTGTGGTGTCTACACCCGGGTCCTCCTGGAGGCTGGTGACAGTAGTGGTAGTGTGTGTGGTGTCTACACCCGGGTCCTCCTGGAGGCTGGTGACAGTGGTGGTAGTGTGTGTGGTGTCTACACCCGGGTCCTCCTGGAGGCTGGTGACAGTGGTGGTAGTGTGTGTGTGGTGTCTACACCCGGGTCCTCCTGGAGGGTGGTGACAGTGGTGGTAGTGTGTGTGGTGTCTACACCCGGGTCCTCCTGGAGGCTGGTGACAGTGGTGGTAGTGTGTGTGGTGTCTACACCCGGGTCCTCCTGGAGGCTGGTGACAGTGGTGGTAGTGTGTGTGGTGTCTACACCCGGGTCCTCCTGGAGGCTGGTGACAGTGGTGGTAGTGTGTGTGGTGTCTACACCCGGGTCCTCCTGGAGGCTGGTGACAGTGGTGGTAATGTGTGTGGTGTCTACACCCGGGTCCTCCTGGAGGCTGGTGACAGTGGTGGTAGTGTGTGTGTGTGGTGTCTACACCCGGGTCCTCCTGGAGGCTGGTGACAGTGGTGGTAGTGTGTGTGGTGTCTACACCCGGGTCCTCCTGGAGGCTGGTGACAGTGGTGGTAGTGTGTGTGGTGTCTACACCCGGGTCCTCCTGGAGGCTGGTGACAGTGGTGGTAGTGTGTGTGGTGTCTACACCCGGGTCCTCCTGGAGGCTGGTGACAGTGGTGGTAGTGTGTGTGGTGTCTACACCCGGGTCCTCCTGGAGGCTGGTGACAGTGGTGGTAGTGTGTGTGTGGTGTCTACACCTGGGTCCTCCTGGAGGCTGGTGACAGTGGTGGTAGTGTGTGTGGTGTCTGCGTGGTGACCACAAGAGTGCTGCTCTAGGCAGTCCTGCGTCATAAATGTAAATGATATAAGTAAACTTTTGACATTTCCTTGTGCTTCCGAAGACACTGAGGTGTGTGTCAGAACACTTGTCTTTGAAGAACATGGTTCAGGCTCATAAAGTGAGTAGTTCACTTTGGAGTTAATTATTCAACTTGCATCACAAGTGAACAACAAAATACTCGTCCAACAATCGCCCGTTCCGTCACACTCAGTAACGCGTCTACAAGAATGACGGCTTCATGTACTCGCTTGCGGGGGTTGACCTTCGGCTCTTTGGTCCAGCCTCTCAATCTTCAATCAACAGGTGTACAGATTCCTGAGCCTACTGGGCTCTTATCATATCTACACTTGAAACTGTGTGTGGAGTCAGCCTCCACCACATCACTTCCTAGTGCATTCCATTTACTAACTACTCTGACACTGAATAAATTCTTTCTAATGTGTCTGTGGCTCATTTGGTTACTCGGCTTCCACCTGTGTCCCCTTGTGCGTGTACCACCCGTGTTAGATAATCCATCTTTGTCTACCCCTGTCAATTCCCCTGAGATTTTTTTATGTAGTGATCATGTCTCATGTACGCGTCTGTGTGAGTGCGCACTTGGGTTGATCTGTGTCTTCCTGATTTAATTGTAATTTACCTAACCAGTTTAATTACGTACTAAGCTGGGGTGATTAATAGCATGAATGCTTAACAAGCTGTACGAACGGTTAAGGAAACGCTTAACGAACTCCCGGATGTCCACCCGCAGTATACCAAACCCAACGGTGTTAGTAACTAGCAGTGTGTGTGTGTGTGTGTGTGTGTGTGTGTGTGTTCCCTGTCGGGGAGGTGGGCGAAGTATTCTGTGACAGGCAGGGTGTCACTGCAGCAGGAGTAACAGTGACAGGCAGGGTGTCACTGCAGCAGGAGTAACAGTGACAGGCAGGGTGTCACTGCAGCAGGAGTAACAGTGACAGGCAGGGTGTCACTGCAGCAGGAGTAACAGTGACAGGCAGGGTGTCACTGCAGCAGGAGTAACAGTGACAGGCAGGGTGTCACTGCAGCAGGAGTAACAGTGACAGGCAGGGTGTCACTGCAGCAGGAGTAACAGTGACAGGCAGGGTGTCACTGCAGCAGGAGTAACAGTGACAGGCAGGGTGTCACTGCAGCAGGAGTAACAGTGACAGGCAGGGTGTCACTGCAGCAGGAGTAACAGTGACAGGCAGGGTGTCACTGCAGCAGGAGTAACAGTGACAGGCAGGGTGTCACTGCAGCAGGAGTAACAGTGACAGGCAGGGTGTCACTGCAGCAGGAGTAACAGTGACAGGCAGGGTGTCACTGCAGCAGGAGTAACAGTGACAGGCAGGGTGTCACTGCAGCAGGAGTAACAGTGACAGGCAGGGTGTCACTGCAGCAGGAGTAACAGTGACAGGCAGGGTGTCACTGCAGCAGGAGTAACAGTGACAGGCAGGGTGTCACTGCAGCAGGAGTAACAGTGACAGGCAGGGTGTCACTGCAGCAGGAGTAACAGTGACAGGCAGGGTGTCACTGCAGCAGGAGTAACAGTGACAGGCAGGGTGTCACTGCAGCAGGAGTAACAGTGACAGGCAGGGTGTCACTGCAGCAGGAGTAACAGTGACAGGCAGGGTGTCACTGCAGCAGGAGTAACAGTGACAGGCAGGGTGTCACTGCAGCAGGAGTAACAGTGACAGGCAGGGTGTCACTGCAGCAGGAGTAACAGTGACAGGCAGGGTGTCGCTGCAGCAGGAGTAACAGTGACAGGCAGGGTGTCGCTGCAGCAGGAGTAACAGTGACAGGCAGGGTGTCGCTGCAGCAGGAGTAACAGTGACAGGCAGGGTGTCACTGCAGCAGGAGTAACAGTGACAGGCAGGGGTGTCACTGCAGCGGGAGTAACAGTGACAGGCAGGGGTGTCACTGCAGCGGGAGTAACAGTGACAGGCAGGGTGTCACAGCAGCGGGAGTAACAGTGACGGGCAGGGGTGTCACTGCAGCAGGAGTAACAGTGACGGGCAGGGTGTCACTGCAGCAGGAGTAACAGTGACGGGCAGGGTGTCACTGCAGCAGGAGTAACAGTGACGGGCAGGGTGTCACTGCAGCAGGAGTAACAGTGACAGGCAGGGTGTCACTGCAGCAGGAGTAACAGTGACAGGCAGGGGTGTCGTTGCTGCAGGAGTAACAGTGACAGGCAGGGGTGTCACTGCAGCGGGAGTAACAGTGACAGGCAGGGTATCACTGCAGCAGGAGTAAGTGACAGGCAGGGTGTCGCTGCAGCAGGAGTAACAGTGACAGGCAGGGTGACACTGCAGCAGGAGTAACAGTGACAGGCAGGGTGTCACTGCAGGAACAGTGACTGCAGGTAGAAATGGTTGGTGAGAGCCACGGGGTGAAGGTGTGGGGTGTGAACTACAGAGGGTGGCACCAGGTGGCCCTCACCTGGTGCCACCAGGTGAGGGCCAATCTTCCTGACCCCGTCGCTGGTGATAACATTGATCTAAACCTTAGTGTTTTCTAAGGTTAAGCGAGTATAAAGAACACATTGATGATTGGTAGACTGGTGTATAATGCAGGGTATGTATGAATAAGCTCAGGGTGGTTGGAAGCTTTTAGGCTCGTACTTGTATTTGCTTCCGGAAGCATTCATATCAAACAAACTATTTGCTGCCGGAGAGATTTCTAGACGCGTCTGTAACTTGTGCTCGTGACACCTGAGAGGCGCTCCCGTCCCCCTCCCCACACAAACGCTTCCACACTTCTGTCTTTGTAAAATGTCGTAAGTCAGAGAGCGCCAGTTTTGGTGCCCCTCAGCTCTTGGGTAGCGCGGTTGTGCAGCTTGGCGCGGCGCGCTGTCCTCAGTATAGCATGGGCGCCGTCACTGTCGTGTCTGGTCATCAGTAACTGGCATTACCTGATTCATAGGCACCATACGTCTGTTGGATTAAGGTTCGCCCACCACTTCAAACTGGGGTGTTTTACGGGCGGGCGGGAGGGGGGGAGGATTTGGAGAGGGGTGATAAGAAAGTTCAGATTATAGGTGTGAAGAGTGATTATAGGAAGCAGTTTTGACTTGTCTTATACCTTGAAGTGATATGAAGCAGTTGACCTCTAGCCGGTGATTGTTGGGGGAGGAGGGGTGCATCATTTTTTTGGGGGGGGGGGGGGGGGAGTGGCGCTTGATATTGGCAACGGGTGTTTGGGGGGGGGGGAGGGGTTGACCTTGGCGGGTGGGGGAGGGGGGGGGGAAGGGGCAGGCGCTTTCATTTTGGCGGCGGAGTTGGTCCTTGACAACTGTTGTTTAGCGAGGGACTTATAGCTGGGTGACGTGTGAAAGGTAAACGGAATAATTACACACAAACGTATTAGGACTAATATTTGTATCTCTTGTTGCAGCTTGCGGAGTGTGGACCGGGCGTCTCTGGCAGCCACAACCCCGCCACATGTTGCAAACACAACAGTTGCCGGTGCTGACGCGCACGGTGACGCAGCGGTGACGCACGGTGAAGCGGCGGAGGTGACGCACGGTGACGCAGCGGTGACGACGGTAGAGAGTGACGGGGAGGTGGAGGTGACCACGCCGCTCCCCGTCACGAAGATAGTGGGAGACGGAGCCGTCGCTGGCATCCAGGGCGAGGAACTAACTGATGGAAAGAGAGATGGGGGTATTGATAGTGGCGTAGAAGATACTTCAAACATGAAAGTGAGCGAGTTAAAACGTGAAGTGGAAGAAGCGAAGCTGAAAAAACCTGGGGACATAATGTTGGGGGACATGCCCTCCCTGGAACCAAATGGGTCGAGAACTAGTAACGCTGAGCCAACAACTGTGAAGACGTTGTTGAGGGACGAGATCAGAACTAACGCAGCCAGGGCAGGCGTGAGGGCGAGTGAGAAATTTGTGGAAGGCGGGAGGAAAGAGGTTGATCTTGGTGATGACTTGATGAATATTATGAAGGAGGAACTGGGAGCGGCCAACTTGGACATGGGGGAAGGTTGGGACGACAACCCTGGGTCTGATGCCAACACTGATGCCACCGTCACTACTGCAGGAGCCGCGGTCAGACGGCAGGTCAGGATCATTGGCCTCAGAGTGGAGTCCCACACCAAGGGCATAGAGTACGAGGGCTTCACTGGCATCGTCCTGGCCAACGAGGCAGCCACAGTGCGGTTCTTCGGCGAGGGCATGAACCCCTCCACGGAGATCCTCTTCACCGCCAACCAGGGCGACTACGGCACCACCTGCGGCGCCAGCACCACCAGGGCCTTCAAGGTCAGTTCCACACAATAATTATTACTTAACATTATACATTTCTTAGTAATTTGACCAAGGGCTAGTCCTAACATCGTAGTGGTGGTTCCTACACGTGCACTGGCCAATTTACCAAACCACACCTAAGGATGTTCATTCATTTGCTGTCTGTTTGTGTCTGTCTGTCTGTCTTACACCTTAGAATACCTAGGTGTAACTATTTTAGTAAGCAGTTGTATAGTGGTATATTACACAACCAACAAGAGAAGATGTGTATAATTATGAAGACCGTCTACAAGGGAACGAGTTCGGAAGACATTAGCCAGCCCGTCCTCGCACACGACGATACAGCTCGTTAAACCACCCACCAAACTCTGTTTATGAATGAAAAGCGGTTTATACACGACTCAACTGATGACACTTCGCTCACGTCCTCTGTTCGAACCATTATTCTATAAATCGGCCCGTCCTCCAGACAGACACAAAAGTGATTCCATGCACCCGCCAAAACATCTGTTTATGAATGAAAAACTTTTAGTTTAGTTTACACACGACTCGTTACTGATGACGTTCGAACATTTCCGGAACAAGTGCTTAACTGACGAATTTTGTTCGAACCACAACGCTGTAAATGCTTCACCCACGTACTACAAATAATCGCCAACAGAACCGAAACACCTAACCTAACCTATGCCTATATATGCACAATATGCTAATATATTATAATATTAATTTATATTTGAGAAAATTCCCGTTTTGAATGAACAGCATGTCAAAATTTATGAATGCGTCTGTGGGGTCGACCGCTGGATGTAATGGACTTGAGTCGAGGACGGGTTGGATTCTACACAACCGTTTACGGTCATAATAATTCTTGATGTTATGTTTAGAAATGTAAGTAAGAGGTGTTAAGGAAGGCTACCGTCACCACAGAGGGAGGACGCCCCTCGGGTCTCTGCTCAACACTTCCACCATTAATAATTATATATTTTAAATGGCTAATAAATTTTTCACAATTTGTTGGGACTCGGTGTATATTTAACAAGTCCACAGAGTCATCGTTAAGGACATTGTCACTAAGTGACATTTCTTATAAATATTGGAGTTGTTATTTTTTTTTGTTACAAATGGCATCATAGGCAAAATACAGCATGCGCCCAGCCATGCTGCATACAATGGCTGGTTGTCTTAGGCGAATTTCCCTGTTAGTTTATACAAGTTTTAGTGGTAATTCTTCTAATTCCCCGTCCCCCTTCCTATACCACCCACTCCCCCGTCTCCTTCCTCCACCACCCACTCCCCCGTCCACCCTCCCTCTACCCACTCCCACGTCCCCCCTCCCTCTACCCACTCCCACGTCCCCCCTCCCTCTACCCACTCCCACGTCCCCCCTCCCTCTACCCACTCCCACGTCCCCCCTCCCTCTACCCACTCCCACGTCCCCCTCCACCCCATCACTAGGAAGTGATGTGGTGGAGGCAGACTCCTTACACAATTTCAAATATTCAATAATAGTCCAGTTGGCTCAGGCATATGTACCCAAGTTGATTGACAGTTGAGAGACGGGACGAAAGAGCCGAAGCTCAACCCCCGTAAGCACAACTAGGTGTGTGTGCGTGCGAAGAGATAATAATTCCAGGCTGTTGGGGATTCAGGGATTACATAATAGGAACTATGACAATGGGTGGACCTAAGATAATAGTGGCAGTCATTTACAACCCTCCACTAAATGACAGAAGACCTAGACAGGAGTTCGATAGGAACAACATGGCAACCAATAATATAATAGAGAGCAGCTTCAGTTGCCTGCAGGAATGGATCCAGACTCTTAATCATGGGCGATTTCAACCATGGAAAGATAGACTGGGAGAATGGGGACCCACATGGAGGTGCAGATACATGGAGAACTAAACTCTTGGAAGTGGTAACGAGGAACTTTGAGCCAACATGTCAAGGAACCCACAAGAATGAGAGGTAATGACGAACCAGCTAGACTCGACCTGAGATTCATCTTGAATGAGTCAGAAATAAGGGAAGTCCAATTTGAAGCCTCAAGAGGAATGAGTGACCACAGTGTATTGACATTTGAGTATCTGGTGGAGGTAGGACTAACCGATCTAAGGAAGGGATTGGAAGGGGAAAGACTAAATTACCGAAGAGGAAGATATGACGAAATGAGGAACTTCCTAAGGGGACTATGATAAACTGTCACCCAAAAAGATATGATGGACTATGCAGTTTCCTGGCACTTTTGGGTGACAAACAGGTTTATCCCGGCCCAAAAGGAGAAAAATGAAAAGCAACAGAAGAATCCATGGTTCAGTCAGGAATGTACGGTAGTGAAGCAATTGAGTACAAGAAAATTGAGAAACTACAGGAATAACAGAATACCAGAGAGCAGGGAGAGATACCAGAGGGCCAGGAATGAGTACCTCAGAGTGAGGAGAGAAGCAGACACACAGTATGAAAATGACATAGCAAGTAAAGCCAAGACCCAACACAAACTGCTCCACAGCCACATCAGGAGGAAAACAGCAGTGAAGGAACAAGTGATGAAACTGAGAAAAGGGGAGAATAAATGCACAGAGAATGACAAGGTGGCGTGTGAAGAACTCAACAAGAGATTCCGGGAGGACTTCACAATAGAGCAAGGAGAAGCCCTGTACTGAGAGAGGAGGCAACAAACCAAGCAACCTTGGAGGAATTTGACCACCAGTGATGAGGTCAAAACGAATTTGTTGGAGCTGAAAGTGACAAAAGCTGTTGGGCCTGACACACACACTGAGGATACTAAAAGAAGGTGCAGAAGCACTAAGTGTGCCACTTTTTATGGTGTATAACAGGTCACTGGAAACAAGAGACCTACCAGAAAGCTGGAAGACGGCTAATGTAGTCCCAATATACAAGAAGGGTGATAGGTAAGAGACACTGAACTACAGGCCAGTTTCCCTAACTTGTATACCATGCACGATAATGGAGAAGATTGTGAGGAAAGGGCTCATAGAACATCTGGAAGGAAACAGCTTTGTAACACCATCAGCATGGGTTCAGGGACGATAAATTATGCCTCACAGGTTCAATAGAATTATATGACCAAGCAAGAAAAAGAAGGGTGGGCAGACTGCATTTTCTTGGACTGTCAGAAAGCCTTTGACACAGTCCCCCATAAAAGGCCGTTAAAAAAGTTGAAGCAACAGGCAGGAGTAAAAGATAAGGTGCTTCAGTGGATACGGGAGTATCTAAGCAACAGGAAACAGAGTAACTGTGAGAGGGGGAGACATCAGAGTGGCGAGATGTCACCAGCGGAGTACCACAGGATTATTTGTATTTGTATTTGGATCTCTGTATTTGGACCCATCCTGTTTCTAATATATGTAAACGATGTTCCAGAGGGTATAGACTCGTTCCTTTCAATGTTTGCTGATGATGCAAAAATTATGAGAAGAATCAAGACGGATGAAGATAGACTACAGGACGACCTGAACAAACTGGATGAATGGTGTAGAAAATGGCTACTAACGTTCAACCCAGGAAAGTGTAAAGCAATGAAATTAGGCGAAGGGAGCAGAAGGCTGAACACAAGGTACCATCTGGGAGGTGAAATCCTGCAAGAGTCAAATAGAGAAAGATCTGGGGGTTGATATCACACTGAACCTGTCCCCAGAAGCCCACATCAAAAGGATATCATCAGCGGCATATGCTAGGTTTGCCAACATAAGAACAGTCTTTAGAAACTTGTGTAAGGAATCTTTCAGGACCTTGTATACCACTTACGTCAGACCAATCCTGGAATATGTAGCTCCAGCCTGGAGTCCATACCTACTTAAACACAAGATAGTTAGAAAAGATTAAAGGTATGCCACCAGACTAGTCCCAGAACCGGGAAGTATGAGATACGAGGATAAGCTACGGGAGCTGAACCTCACGTCCCTGAAAAACAGAAGAGTAAGGGAAGACATGATAACCATCTACAAAATTATCAGGGGAATTGACAGGGGGGACAAAGACACTCTTCAGCACGGGTGGGACACGAACAAGGGGACACAGGTGGAACTTGGTACTCAAAAGAGCCACAGAGACATTATAATGAATTTGTTTGGTGTCAGAGTAGTTAACAAATTGAATACATTAGACAGTGACTGGACTGTTTTCTATGAGAAGTTCCGGATCAGCCGGGCTGTGGTGGGTATGTGGGCCTGCGGGCCGCTCCAAGCAACAGCCTGGTGGACCAAACTCTCACAAGTCGAGCCTGGCCTCGGGCCGGGCTTGGGGAGTAGAAGACCCAGAACCCCATCAAGCAGGTATCAAGCAGGTGGAGGCTGACTCGATACACAGTTTCAAATGTAGATTTGAGAAAGCCCAATAGGCTCAGGAACCTGTGTACCAGTTGATTGACAGTTGAGAAGCGGAACCAAAGAGCCAAAGCTCAACCCCCGCAAACACAACTAGGTGAAACAAACACACACACACACACACACACACACACACACACACACACACACACACACACACACACACACACACAGGCAGGATTGATTGGGAGAACAAGGAACTGCATGGAGGCGAGGATACGTGGAGAGCCAAACTACTGGAGGTGGCGACTAGAAACTTCTTAACCCAGCATGTCAGAGAACCCACAAGGATGAGAGGAAATGACGAACCAGCGAGACTCGACCTGGTCTTCACCCTGAACGACTCTGATATAAGAGAAATCAGTTTTGAGGCCCCAGTAGGAATGAGCGACCACAGTGTATTGGTGTTTGAGTACCTGATTGAAGAAGGGTTATTGAACTCGAGGAGGGATACCGAAACCAAAAGGTTAGCATACCGAAAGGGAAACTATGATGAGATAAGGAAATTCCTAATAGATATAGCATGGGGAAACAGAGCTCAGGGAAAAGACGGCCCAAGATATGATGGAATACATCACGCAAAAATGCAAGGACGCAGCAAACAAGTTTGTCCCAGTCCAAAAGGAAAACAGAGAAATGAAGATGAGAAACCCATGGTTTAATCAGAGATGTAGGCTAGCTAAGCAGCAAAGTAAAAGGGCATGGAGAAACTATAGGAATAACAGGACACTGGAGAGCAGAGGAAGATACCAGAATGCCAGGAATGAATATGTCAGGATGAGAAGAGAGGCAGAAAGACAATACGAAAATGACATCGCAAGCAAGGCAAAGACTCAGCCTAAATTGTTGCATAGCCACATCAGGAGAAAAACAACAGTAAAGGAACAGGTTATGAAATTAAGGATAGGGGCAGAAGGATTCACTACAAACGACAAGGAAGTGTGTGAGGAACTGAATAAGAAATTCCAAGAGGTCTTCACCTTAGAGCAAGGAGAAATCCCAGAGATAAGAGAGGGAATAGCTAACCAGGAACCACTGGAAGAGTTTGAGATTACCAGCGGGGAAGTAAGGAAGTGTTTACTAGAATTGGATGTGACAAAGGCTATAGGCCCAGATGGAATCTCCCCTTGGATACTAAAGGAAGGAGCAGAAGAACTGTGCCTCCCGCTCTCCATGGTGTATAACAAATCACTGGCAACAGGGGAACTGCCAGAAATTTGGAAAGCAGCTAAAGTAGTCCCGATATACAAGAAAGGGGGATAGACAGGAGGCATTGAACTACAGGCCCAGTGTCCCTAACCTGCATACCATGCAAGGTGATGGAGAAGATTGTGCGAAGAAAGCTAGTGGAGCACCTGGAGCGAAAGAACTTTGTAACACAGCATCAACATGGATTCAGGGATGGCAGGTCCTGCCTCACAGGGTTACTTGAATTCTACGACCAGGCAACAAAACATAAGGCAAGAAAGAGAAGGGTGGGCAGACTGCATATTTTTGGATTGTCAGAAAGCCTTTTATACAGTGCCACACAAGAGGCTAGTGAAAAAACTGGAGATGCAGGCTGGAGTGAAAGGGAAGGTACTTCGTTGGATACAGGAGTACCTAAGTAACAGAAGACAACGAGTCAGTGTGAGGGGTGAGGTCTCAGATTGGCGAGACGTTACGAGTGGAGTACCGCAGGGGTCAGTCCTTGGACCTATACTGTTTCTGATATATGTAAATGATCTTCCATACGTCAGGCTGCGAGCAGCCGCGTCCAACAGCCTGGTTGATCAGTCCGGCAACCAGGAGGCCTGGTCGACGACCGGGCCGCGGGGACGCTAAGCCCCGGAAGCACCTCAAGGTAACCTCAAGGAGGGTATAGAATCTTTTCTCTCAATGTTTGCCGATGATGCAAAAATTATGAGGAGGATTGAAACTGAGGACGATAGTAGAAGGCTACAAGATGACCTAGACAGACTGAGTGAATGGTCCAACAAATGGCTGTTGAAGTTCAACCCGAGTAAATGCAAAGTAATGAAACTAGGCAGTGGAAATAGGAGGCCAAACACAGGATACAGAATAGGAGATGAAGTACTTAATGAAACGAACAGAGAGAAAGATCTAGGAGTTGATATCACATCAAACCTGTCTCCTTAAGCCCACATAAAAAGAATAACGTCTGCGGCATATGCGAGGCTGGCTAACATCAGAACAGCGTTCAGGAACCTGTGTAAGGAATCATTCAGAATCTTGTACACCACATATGTAAGACCAATCCTGGAGTATGCGGCCACAGCATGGAGCCCGTACCTTGTCAAGCACAATACGAAGCTGGAAAAAGTCCAAAGGTATGCCACTAGACAAGTCCCAGAACTAAGAGGCATGAGTTACGAGGAAAGGCTGCGGGAAATGCACCTTACGACACTGGAAGACAGAAAAGTAAGGGGAGACATGATCACAACCTACAAAATCCTCAGAGGAATCGACCGGGTAAACAAGGATAAACTATTCAACACTGGTTTGACGCGAACAAGGGGACACAGGTGGAAGCTGAGTACCCAAATGAGCCACAGAGACGTTAGAAGGAACTTTTTCAGTGTCAGAGTAGTTAACGGATGAAATGCATTAGGCAGTGATGTGGTGGAGGCTGACTCCATACACAGTTTTAAATGTAGATATGATAGAGCCCAGTAGGCTCAGGAATCTGTACACCAGTTGATTGACAGTTGAGAGGCGGGACCAAAGAGCCAAAGCTCAACCCCCGCAAGCACAAATAGGTGAGCACACACACACACACACACACACACACACACACACACACACACACACACACACACACACACACACACACACACACACACACACTTGTCAAGCACAAGACGAAGCTGGAAAAAGTCCAAAGGTATGCTACTAGACTAGTCCCAGAACTAAGAGGCATGAGTTATGAGGAAAAGCTGCGGGAAATGCACCTTACGACACTGGAAGACAGAAGAGTAAGGGGGGACATGATCACAACCTACAAAATCCTCAGGGGAATCGACCGGGTAAACAAGGATGAACTATTCAACACTGGTGGGACGCGAACAAGGGGACACAGGTGGAAGCTGAGTACCCAAATGAGCCACAGAGACGTTAGAAAGAACTTTTTCAGTGTCAGAGTAGTCAGTAAATGGAATGCATTAGGAAGTGATGTGGTGGAGGCTGACTCCATACACAGTTTCAAATGTAGATATGATAGAGCCTAATAGGCTCAGGAATCTGTACACCAGTTGATTGACGGTTGAGAGGCGGGACCAAAGAGCCAGAGCTCAACCCCCGCAAGCACAATTAGGCGAGTACAATTAGGTGAGTACACACACACACACACACACACACACACACACACACACACACACACACACACACACACACACACACA